>NW_027514321.1:0-79963 GCF_048772815.1 Callospermophilus lateralis
TGAGACAAAACCACAAAACCACAACCACACCCACAAAGGCACCTCCTTCCCCTAAGTAGGTTTGTGACTATCCAGAGTGTCCTCTGACTTGTGGGCCATAATATGTTCCCCCAAAATGGCCTTTCCTGTCTCAGATCTTGTCTCCTTGGCCAACTCTGTGAACTTCTTAGGAGCCAACGGTGAGCTACTACCTGCTTTCTCATGAAAAGCCCTGCATCCGAGCTTTCCTGGCATTTGGCCTTCCTCACATCTGTAGGTACCAAAAAATACTGACCCTGTCCTTGGTAAATCCAAACAAGTGAGACCACTAGGACTGGGACTGGGACTGGCTCTGTGTGCCTGGCTTCCTGGATCCCACGTTCAGAGAGTTCCATCACCAAGAAAGTGAGGTGAGGTCACTTCCTTCCTGAACTGAATGAGGGCACTGTCTTGGCAGCCACTTTGTCCTAACTGTTGCTTCCAAGGGTCCCAAGAGATTGAGGCTGCCCCTACTTCCTGTGACATTTTCACAAGTTAGAATGGTATATCAACCAAAGGCACCCAGGAATAGATCTCCACACAGGCCTGGTTTGGTCCATGATCTCTACATTAAAAAAAAATCTGATTCAGACACAACCTTTTATCCTGACCGGGTTGTTTGCCATGGAAGATGACTTTTGGTCTCTCAGGTCCTTTATTGCTTCCTACATCTTCTCCAGGGATCATTTCTGCATGGACCTTTGAGGTTCTCAGCAGGTGGAAGTTTTTCTACATTTCTGTATTGTAATATCAACTCCTGCCCTGCTCTTCTGTAAAGTTAGATTGAGGGAACAGTGTCCGGTTATGGTTAAAAACATGCTCGATTTGGGTTAGAAATCATTTTGCTGGATGAATGATCGTATTGGGAACTTGCTATGTGTAGAAGAATATATAGGTGAAATATATGTGGTGGCTGAGAGACATGTCACAGAGACAAAGGGCACCTCTCTGGAGGACCCCGCAGAGAACTCGGGAAATCAAGGAACAATAGTCTTCTCGACTCAGTGATATTTTCTTTTAGATTCGTTATTGCCATACCATTGGGTTTTGCCGGCTACTCATTCCTGGTCTCAGTGTTGGACGTTCATTGCCTGTCTTTATGGTCTTGTCTTATCTGTGTCGTGTGTCCTTGCTTTTACTGTTTGTGGAACTTTCATTATGGAACAGAGCACGTCAATGCCTCTGTCCCTGACCCTTGATCACTGGACCAAAGTCCGCTTAAGGGCTCAGAATCTTTCTTTTTTTAGTAAAACGCTGGACCTGGCAGAATCTCTGTGCCTCAGAATGGCCCATCTTTGGAGTTGTATGGCCCCTAGAAGGATCTTTCTACTTCCCACTAATTTAAAAAGTCAGAGGTATTGTCTTTCAGCCAGCGCCACATAGCCATCCGGATCAACAGCCATATATCTTAACTTGGCAGGACCTCTGCAAATCTCCTCCTCCATGGGTGAAGCCTTTCCTTGCCCCTACCTCTGCTCCTACTCCTTCCCCCATGATCTCTCAAACCCTCTCAACCTCCTCCTCCTCCACCCTCTGTTCTCCCTGAGTCACAGATTTGACTCTACTGGACTCTTCTCCCCCTCCTTATCCCCTGCCCTCGTCCCCTAACACACAACACACTCTAAGTGATTCCGCTGCTGCTGACTAAGCCTCTCTACCATTGGAGGAAGCTAAGCCGGTAATAGGATCTGACAATGGACTGATGTTCATGGCCCAGGTAAGTCAGGGGTTAGCCAGGAACCTGGGGATTAATTGGAAGTTAAATTGTGCTTATAGACCACAGAGTTCAAGACAAGTAGAAAGAATGAATAGAACTATTAAAGAGACCTTAACGAAATTAAGCTTAGAGACCAGCATAAGATTGGACTATGCTCCTGCCTTATGCAATGTTTCATGCAAGAAAAAATCCCTTTGTTTCTTTGAGTAACCTTACCACATGTGAAATTCTTTATGGTGGCCCTCCTCCAGTAGGGGACCTAAGCCCAACTGTAAGACCTAAAGATCCTTTCCACACCCCCTTGCTTGACAGACTTAAAGATCTTGAAAGAACTCAGTAATACCTGTGAAAACAGCTGGCCACTGCCTACCCAACTGGGAACCAGGGGATTTCACATCCATATCAAGTAAGAGATTTCATCTATGTAAGATGATATCAGGTGTCATCCCTGGTACCCCGCTGAAAAGGACCATACCAGGTGCTATTATAACACCTACAGTGGTAAACGTAAACAGAATCACTTCCTGGATCCATACCTCTCATCTCAAGCCTGCTGCCTGTACAGAATCTTTCTGGAAACTGAAAAAGACTGGTAACAGTTTCAAATTGTGTATTCGCAATGTGAATAAGGTTATATACTCTCCCCTTGGCTACAAGTAGTCCTAACCCTCATCAGCCCATTAAGCAGTGATGGCTGATCACAAATCCTACTGGAAAAGAAGTATGGTCTATCTCGCATACAGCCCCCTTAGGGACCTGGTGGCCATCTCTCCACCCAGACATTTGTTAGCTGGCTATAGGTATTTCCTATTGTGATATCCCTGATGAAGAGGATCCCACTAAAATACCATTAAATCCCTTCTGTACCATAGATAATGGAAACAAACATTATGGATGTAGGGACACGCGAGCCAGATGCAGGTTGGCTAGTCTAGATTACTAAGTTTGCCTGGCAGACTATCAAAGCCACAAAGAGTAATGGCTGTGTGGGGGAAAAGCCGACTTTTTCTGTATGTCATGGGAATGTGTGCATACAGGGGCTGCCTGATGGAACCCCAATTCTTCATCAAATTCAGTACACAGCATTGGCCACATTACCAATTAGACAACCAAAAACTATGGCACCCAGAGGGGTCTCTAGATCCTCAAATTTTGCATGACCTTTTTAAATTCTGCAAGTGCTCAAAAGAGTGAAAGGAAATTCCCCTATGTGGAAGCCTTTTCCCTCCCTCACTCACATCCTGAACTATGCTTCTCCAATAGATCATTATCCTCAGCCTTCTGCTCCAGACCCTCTGATGTCACTCCCATCTCAGCATCTTGATTTCTCCCCTCCAATAACTAGATCAGAAACCCAAAGCTCCACCAGTTCTCAGACCATCGCCCCCTTTCTGAGGTAGCAGGTACATAGGTACCGCTCCACCGACTCATTCCTCTCATCTCCTGTCAGTGCCCTCACCGGGTCCCACCAGGTCCTCTTACCAGCTAACCCAATGCTCAAATGAGCTGAGGAGAGCCCTGAGACCCTTATCCAAGATGTAATATAATTGGCCTTTAAAGTTGCTTTGTCATCACTGAAAACAGGTTACTAAAATTTAAAGTCCCTCACAGGATTTTGGGATCCTCACTCCCGTCTTTCACTCTGCTCTACCTGATCTACTGCTCAAGTTTGCTGCTAGGAAATTCCCAATACCCTTTCGCATTATTCTTTTACATCTCTCTTTTCCCTCATTCTCAGATCCTCGGAGGTGCTCTCAGCCCCACCTTCCCCGTCTTTCCCCCTCTGTACCAGGCCCACAGAAAAGTCTTAAATGACCTTCTTCAGAAGTCTTCACCATGGCTGAGTTTTGAACTTTCAGCAAAACAGTCCCAATAAAGACTTTAATGTAGATAAACTTTCTCTTTCGTATTGCCCTGTTCTACTTGGCCACTGGCTAAAAATCTCAGTACTTCTAAGCTAGACAACCCCTAACTAGTTTTTCACAAAATATGTGAACAAGTCCTCTGGCCTTCATCTGGGGCTTCACAGAGATGGCTACATTTCTAAGATAAAGAAATTACCAACCGGGCTCCATGGTAACAGCTGGCAGGGGGAAAATAAGAAATGGAAGAAAAAGCTCTCCTCCTCCCAGGTGTCCTTGAAAAGTTAACTTGCCCAGAACAGAAGGAAAAACAGAAACAAATACTGCTTTTTTAAACTTCTGAAGACTGTGAACTTCTGAGCCCCATCCCTTATATGTTGGGTACAAAATTCTGAAACTACCTAAACTTGAGTTTCATGGGATTAATTGATTACAATATAAGCAATGACCTCTGAATCCGGTTGCAACCAAATAGGACTGTTTCCCTCTCTTGAGTGCTATCTTAGGTGCCTTGCTTTGTCAGTGCCTACAACAGCATAATTCTATATACTTAAACATCGTTTATGTTTTCATGAAATGATCAGGATATGTGATAAATTGTGTAATGGTGCAGATGTTTCCCAGAGTGCTCTATCATGATGCAGGTTCATTTGAAGATCAAATAGGGGGGGCATACAACCGGTTCCACTGGGAACATATATCCCTCACTTTAGCCATCCTATTAGGAATAGGAATTGCTGCACGGGTGGGCAGAGGAACCAGTGGCATTGTCCATGGGACACAAAAGATGACCCAATTAGAAGCAGCAATAGAGCAAAAGTAAGATATTAGAAACCTCCTTCAGGGCTTTGCATGAAACTTTAACCTCTCTCTCTGAAGTTGTTTTACAGAACAGTTGAGGGTTGGACCTCCTCTTCATTAGAGAAGCGGGGCTTTGTGCTGCATTGAGGGAAGAATGTTGTTTTTATGCTGACTCTACTGGAGTCGTAATAAAATCTATGAGTAAATTTAAAAGACACCTTGAAGAGCATCAACAAATGAGAGAGGGCCCAAAAGGGTGGCTTGAGTCTTGGTTCACACAGTCCCCCTGGTTAACTACGTTTTTATCAACCCTGGCTGGTCCAATAATAATCCTCATATTATTGCTAACTATAAAACCCTGTTTGCTCAACCGTGTAATATCTTTTCTCCAGGCTCAAATTGGAGGAGTTAAACTTATGGTAATACCCCACTAGCAGACATTGAATGTGACACCCTCCAATGATCATTTTTATGATTAAAATTAGCCAGAAGAAGAAGTGGGGAATGAAATATTAATAAAATAGGTACTTGTCACATCTTGTTTTTCTGTATGCTTAACAGAACACTGTTGAAATCTTGAGAAATGTTTGCAAAATTTGTTCCCAGAATGTTCTATCCCCAGCTGCCAAATTGCAGAATGTACTCCCTCTCCCAGTTGCATGCAAACCGCCCACTCGCCCTGACCCATCAATACAATTCCCTCCCTTCTCTCTCCAGGGAAAGTATATAAGCTCTACTTCAGCTATTCTCAGGGCTATCTGCTCTATTCAGGTGAGCTCTGAACCCCAGCATTCTGGACACCCAATAAACCCTTTGATGTTGCATGAGATAGCCTGTTGGTAGTCTCCTCCTCTGAAGCTCGCACCACGTTTACTTGGATGATTGAATGTAGAAGAGAACATCCAGTCAAAAAGGGATAGTCTGTAGCATTAGGAAGATAGTCAGTAAGTTTAGGAAGAAGGGTGAGTATAAGATTTGGAACAAAAGTTTCTTAGCAATAGGATTTCGATTAGAGAGTGAATGTAAATGTCAGCACAAGTGAAGAGTCAGTCACAATGATGAAGTGGGGAAAATATGTAGGAAAGCATATATCAATAGAGACATTACAAAATCAGGCAAAGTATAAAGTGTGTGATAGGATTAGACATTTTGAACAGGGTTGAGTTTAAATATATAATCTTAGGAAGAAACAAAGATATAGTCACAAATAGGATTGACATTTGAGAGCATTGGGCAAATTTCAGGTGGATGAATATTTTGAGAATAATCTTGTGAATAGTTGATTATAAATCCACATACATGAACATGAATGAATTTAGGGAGTGAATATAAGACACATATATTTCATATTTTGAAAAATCTGGAGAGTGTATATATATATATATATATATATATATATATATATATACACATATATATATATATATATATACATATATATACATATACATAAAACAAACACACAGACAAAAAAGTAGCAATATATATGTCAATCAAAATTCATTATAAAATATATACCATCCACAGATCTAAAAATATTCATTTTACTGAACATGGATTTATGTATAATGCTGTTCAACTAGCAAGCTCACCCATAGGTTGAATATTCAGTTCCAACAGGGTTTAGTAGGAGTGATCTCTTCTAACAATTTGTATCTGCCAAGTCAGCCACCTCACAAGAATGTACGTGTGGTACCAGATAGGAATCTATATGTGCATATAAGAATACAGAGAAAGGGAGACATCAATTCACATATTTGTTAACCTTAAAGATACAAGGACAACTATTTCAACAAACAATTGACTAGATTTATAACTCCAACTCTGTATCATGCAAAAGGCAAGTCCATCTATACACCATGCCTACTCTGAACTGCTTGTATTTCTATTCTTTATGGGTTATTTTTCTCCATCATATTAGGATTAGTAGTCAGAGTCTGGTAGGGTATGGGTTAGAGTCAGGTATTCAGTATTTTGAATTGAAAATAGGACACTGAATCCAATGTGTATGCAAATATATGCTACGGAAAAATCTTCCCACTCTCCTCCAGAACAATGCCTTGACATTACCTTCGCCCCAAGTAAGACACAATTAGAGGAGAAGAGTTAGAAAATCTGTGAATACATATCTAGAATGGAAAATGCTCCAGATTTCACATCTTTGGAGGTGGTAGAGGAGTTTCCAAAAGTAAGAGACAGGGTAAACACTCCACAAACATGGAGCTCTGCTGGCCAAAAGACTTTTTGAGAATCTGCCTCTGAGGTTGGGCACTTGAAATATATGTTGTTGTCAGGAGCTTTAGCTTTATTTGTAGTGAAACCATCAAAGCTGGATCTGCATCTATGTGACCTGGAGGAAATGATTACTTATTTTCAAATAAAAATGAGGCAGCAGTGATGAATTCTCTTTTTGTAGGTAAACATTGGCCACTGAGGGTAAGGGTCTTCCCGTGTGGACTGTGAAACCAATGGTCATCCTCCAATTTTCGTGGTGTTTCTTGCTGCTGCACTGGGAGTTTGGTATTTGCTTCATGAAATACAACGAGTTCAAATGGGACACAGTGCTGAAGGGAGTTCTGTCAGGTGTGGTAGGCAGGGTCTCCAGGAGAATGCACCAACCAGGGTTCTATCTCAAGTAGCTTGCCCCCTTGACAATAGCAACATGATACTGAACATTGCTCTGAAACCTCTCCATATAAAAATATGCCTTTACATATATGGGTGTGATGGTTGCACCATGTCAGTCACAGCCATTTGGAAGCCAATGGAAGATCCACATGGCCCCACCACAGATGTTTTATCACACATTTGCATAACACAGCTCTAGGCCCACTACTTACCAGGCCCCAACTTACTGGCATCTCTGTTCTACACCATTTTCATGAAACCCAGTCAATCAAGGCCCTGTCTGGTATACTCATGATCATCAACAGGACATCAAAGGTCCTCCAGTGCCAGCTGGTCATCGGAATTTCTAAAATTTCATGGTAATTATCTAGCATTTTTTCACAGATGCATTTGGAGGCAATGTTGGTTTCAATTCATTCAGGAACCATTAAATGGTGAGGAAGCTAATTTCAGGGAAATCTCTGGAGCACTCTCACAGGCAAGTCTACCCAAAGAGTGGCCAAAAAGTCACATGAAGCCAGGCCCATTGAGGTCTACAAAGCGAGGTCCAAGTGTGTTTTGAATCTCAATTATGCCTGCCAAGTCTTTCAGAATAAAATCATGTAATATCCTGGCTGTGATTCCCAGTGTTCTGTGGAAAGCCACTCTGGGCCTTGATCCCAGGTTCCAATGGCAACTCTCACTCCTGGCCTCCTAAAATCCCAACACAATTCATGTCAATACTTCTCTGAGGTCAGTTCCAGAACTCAGTCTCTAAGGGGAATCACAGCAGAATTCAAGCCCAGGTTTACCCAGTCATCTCTTCCAACTGCCACACAAATTACCACAATTATAACCAAAACACTCCTACATGGCCCTCATCTTCTACCATAAAGATACTCATCATAACATCTGGATGGAGGTTTTCATGAGAGGCACATCCCAAGACAGTGTCCAAAATAAGCTCCCTTGCCCCTCATTTGCCGAATGTCAGGGTGGCTTGGACACCCTTCCTGTGAACCAGGAGTGATCAAATAGGCCTGCCCTTAATACTGCTTCGCTTCTCCAATTTGAGGCTCTCTGACTGTGGGGTCTAGATTCTTTTTGTGAATTGGAGTCATAAGAAAAGCCAAGCCCCTCTGCAGAGATTTGAAGAACTCATTTCACCCAAAGAATCCCTATTCTGACATGATGGATTTCAGAAACCTAACAAAGGAAGGCAATATAATTCATGCACATTGATTGAACGTTTTTCCATTTTGGTTTAGATGCACATATGGGATCTTTCTTTACATCCATCAGGTGCTGAGAATCTAAGTCACAGCCTAAAACAGGGCAAAGGGCCTGAATCAGACACATCCTTTTCCAATGAAATTAAGCAAAGAGCCAGAGGTGATGCACATTCATTTCCATTTGAAAACTGTTTTCCTCAGGCTTAACAAAGGGGTTGCATGAGACAAAGACCTTCCTGATATTCAGGGCAACAGAACAATAGGTAAGCAAAAGGCCCAAAGCAGGGTATCTCCACTGAGACTTTCCTGGTCACACTGATATCTGAGTTTTCTGAGATGCTGGCCATTCCATTCAGGTATCCAGTACATGGCCATGTCAAAGACCTTGGATTTGGTACATATCTTGGACACATAACCATGAGCCTATTCTAGAGAGTGGCCAGAATTCAGGAAGAAAACAGGGACTTAGGAAGGTATTAGGTGTTGCCCGTGCATAAGGCAAGCCACACTCCATTCATAAATTGGGCAGGATGAATGCTGGGAAGCTTTATACTAGACATGACACATCCGTTGCTGCATTCTCTTTTCTCATGTCTACTACCACAGGCACAGTGGGATACACAGACATGGAAACACTCACCTCTTCAAATGACTTACCGGAAACAGTTCACTCCAAAACAAACAAACCGCCATTCCTACCTATTTTCAGAACATGAGACAAACCACAAACCCACACCCACTCCCAAAAAGGCACCTCCTTCCCCATAGGTGTATGACTAACCAGAGTGTCCTCTGACTGGTGGCCATACTCTGTTCTTCCGAAATGGCCTGTCCTCTCTCAGATCTGTTTTCCTTGGCCAACTCTGTAAAGTTGTAAGGAAAAAGTGGAGAGCCAGTACCTGCTTTCTCAGGAAAGCTCCCTATTCAGAGCTCTCCAGGCATTTGGTAATCCCACTTCAGTAGGTACCAAGAATGACTGACTCTATCTTTGGTAAATCCAAACAAGTGAGCTCACTGGGACTGGGCCTGGGACTGCCTCTGGGTGCCTGGCTCCTTGGATACAAAGTTCAGAGAGTTCCATCACCAAGGAAATGAGGTATGTCACATTCTTTGGAACTGAATGAGGTCACTGCCTTGGCAAATGTATATCTTATGATGTTCAAAAACTGAAGAAATAATAATGTACCAGTGTCGAATACAAATGAATGACAAATTACATATCATGTCCCATAGGAGTCTACTTGCATTGATGTTAGACTGGGTCAGTTACTGTAGAATAATTAGGATTTGTATGCACCATTCACTGAAGTTAGTTTTCAGTACTAGGAAACAAATATGTATTTCTGGTGGATGAATATTTCTGATTATCATCTTGTGAAAAGTGGATTATAAATCCACATACATGAACATGAATGAATTTAGAGAGTGTATATTAGACACATATATTTCATATTTTGAAAAATTTGGAGAGTATATCTATATCTATATCTATATCTATATCCATATCTATATATATATACACACACACACACAAACACACACACACAACACTCACAGACATTAAAAAGTACCAATATAAATGCCAATCGAATTCATCAGTAAATATATATCATCCACAAATGCAAAAATATTTATTTTACTGAACATGAGTTAATGTATAATGTTGTTCTACTAGGACGCTCTCCTATAGGTTGAATTTTCATTTCCAACAGCATTTAGGAGGAGTGAACTCTTCTCACAATTTGTATCTGCCAAGGCAGCCACCTCACAAAAATGTACGTGTGATACCTGGTAGGATTCTATATATGCATATAAATATACATGTGTGAATAGGCTACAGAAAAGGGAAACAAGAATTCACATATTTGTTAAGTTTAAAAACACATGGAGAATATTTCAATTAAAATTTGACTAGATTTATAACTCCTACCTTATATAATGCAAATGTCAAGTCCAACAATACAACATGTCTCCTCTGAAGTGCTTGTATTTCTATTGTGTTGGGTTAATTTTCTCCATTATATTAGGATGAATAGTCTGAGTCTACTAGGTATGGGTTAGTGTCAGGGATTCAGTATTTCGAATGGAAAATTGGAAAATGAATCCAATGTGTATGTAAATATATGCTGCACAAATATCCTAGTGCTCTCATCCAGAACAATGACTTGACATTACCTTCACCACAAGTAAGACACAATTAGAGGAGAAGAGTTACACAATCAGTGAATACATATCTGGAATGGAAAATGCTCAGGAGTTCACAACCTTGGAGGTGGTAGAGCAGTTTGCAAAACTAAGGGACAGGGTAAACACTCCAAAAACATGGAGCTCTGCTGGCCTAAAAACTTTTTGAGAAACTGCCACTGAGTTTTGCACTTGAAATATATGTTGTTTTCAGGAGATTTGGCTTCCTTTGTAGTGAGACCATCAAAGCTGGGTCTGCATCTATGTGACCTGGAGGACATGGTTTCTTATTTCCAAAGAACTAGATGAAGCAGTGCTGAATCCTCTCTTTGAAGGTAAACTGAGGCCACAGGGGACTATGTGTCTCCCCGTGTGGACTGTGAAGCCATTTGGTCCTCTTCCACTTTTTGTGGAGTTTTTGCTGCTGCACTGTGAGTTTGGTATTTGTTTCACAAAATACTAGGAGCTAAACTGGGACACAGTGCTGGAGGGAGTTCTGTCACGTGTGGTGGGTCAGGGTCTGCAAGAGAATGCACCAACTAGGCTCCTATTTCTCACAGCTTGCCTCATTGCCCCCTTGTCCATATCAACCTGATTCTTAATTTTCCTCTGAAAACTCTCCATATAACAATATGCCTTTACATATAAGGGTCTGCTGGCTGCACCATGTCAGTTACAAGCCATTTGGAATCCAATGGTATATCCACATGGACCTACCACGGATGTTTTATCAAACACCTCCCCACCACTGCTCTAGACCCACTACTCAGCAGGCTCCAACTTACTGGCATCTCTGTTCTACACCATTTTCATGAAACTCAGTAAGTCAAGGCACTGTCTGGTATAATCATGATCAGCAACAGGACATCCAATGTTTCTCCAGTGCCACCTGGTCATAGGAATTTCAAAAATTTCATGGTATTTATCTAGCCATTTTTCAAGCATGAAGTTGGAGGCACTGTGGATTTCAGTTCATTCAGCAAACATTAAATGGTGAGGAAGCTCATTTCAATGAAATCTCTGGAGAACTCTCACAGGCATGGCTTCCCAAAGAGTGGACAAACGGTCACATTAGGCCAGGCCCATTGAGGTCTACAATGTGAGGTCCATGTGTGTATTGACTCTCAACTATGGCTGCCATTTCTTTAAGAATAAAATCATGTGATATCCTTGCTGAGATTTCCAGTCCTCTGTTGAAATCCACCCGAGGCCTTGGTCTCAGTTTCCAAGAGCGACTTTCATGCGTGGCCTCTTAAAATCCCAACAAAATTCATGGCAATGCTTCTCTGAGTTCATTTCCAAAACCCAGTCTCTAAGGGGAATCACACCAGAGTTCAACCCCACGTGTACCCAGTCATTTTTTCCAATGCCACACAAATGACCAAAATCAAAACCAAAACACTCCCACATGGCCCTCATCTTATTCCATATAGTCAATCATCTTAACCTCTGGCTGGAGGTTTCCATGAGGGGCGCAGCCCAAGACAGTGTCCAAAATCAGCTCCTTTGCCCCTCATTTGCCTAAAGTCAGGGTAGCCTGGACACCGTTTCTGTGAACCAGGAGTGAACAAATAAGCCTGCTTTTAATGCTTCTTTGTTTCTCCAATTTCAGGCCTACTGATTTTAGGTATCAATTCTTTAGGTGATTTAGAGTCATGTGAAAACACAAGCACCTCTGCAGGGCTTTGAAGAACTCATTTGACCCAAAGAATTCCTATTCTCATTTGATGGAGTGCAGGAACCTAACAGAGGAAGGCAAGAGACTTCATCCACAATGAATGATATTTTTTGCCATTTTGGTTTTGGAAGCTCACATGGGATCGTTCTTAAGATCCATCAGGTGCTGAGAATCTAAGTCACAGCCACACACAGGTCCAAAGGCTGATAAAGACACATCTCTTTCCAAAGCAATTAAGCAAAGAGCCACAGGTGAGGCCCATTCATTTCCATTTGAAAACTGTTTTCTTCAGGCTTCACAAAGGGGTGGCCTGAGGCAAAGACCTTCCTGACATTCAGTGCAACACAACAATAAGTAAGCAAAAGGCCCAAAGCAGGGTTTCTGCACTGAGATTTTTTTGGTCACACTGATATCTGAGTTTTCTGAGATGCTCGCCATTCTCTTCAGGTATCCAGTACATGGCCATGTCACAGAGCTTGGCGGTGGTACATTTTTTGGACGCAAATCCATGAGCCTATTCTGGAGAGTGGCCAGAATTCAGGAAGAAAACAACAACTTAGAAAGATAGCAGGTGTTGCACATCGATAAGACAAGCTGCAGTCCATTCATATATTGGGCAGGATGAATTATGGGAAGATTTATACTAGACAGGACACATCCATTAATGCATTCTCTTTTCTAATGTCTACAACAACAGACACAGTTGGATACACAGAAACAGAAACCCTCGCCATGTCAAATGACTTACTAGAAACTGTCCACTCCAAACCAAACAAACCGCCTTTCCTATCTATTCTCAGAACATGAGACAAAACAACAAACCCACACCCACTACCACAAAAGCACCTCCTTCCCCCAAGTAGGTCTGTGACTATCCGGAGTGTCCTCTGACTGGTGGGCCATACTATGTTCCCCCGAAATGGCCTGTCTTCTCTCAGATCTTGTTTCCTTGACCAACTCTGTGAAGATGTCAGGAAAAAGTGGTTAGCCACTACCTGTTTTCTCAGGAAAGGTCCATCTTCAGAGCTCTCCTGGCATTTGGCCATCCTCACATCATTAGGTACCAAGAAAACTGACTCTGTCCTTGGTGAATCCAAACAAGTGAGCCCACTGGGACTGGGACTGCGACTGCCTCTGGGTGCCTGGCTTCTTGGATACCAAGTTCAGAGAGTTCCATCACCAAGGAAATGAGGTATGTCACATTGTTTGGAACTGAATGAGGTCACTGCCTTGGCAACCACTTTGTCCTAACAGTTGCTTCCAAGGGTAACATAAGATGGAGGTTGCCCCTACTTCCTGTGACACTTTCATAAGGTAGAATGTATATCAAACATTTGCACCAGGGAACAGCTCTCCACTCAGGCCTGGTTTGGTCCATCTTCTCTACAATAAGAAGAGAGAGATTCAGATTCAGACACATCCCTTCATCCTGACCAGGTTGTTTGCCATGGAAGATGACTTTTGCTCTCTCAGGTGCTTCATACCTGCCTACAACTTCTCCAGGTATCATTTGTGCATGGACATTTGAGGTTCTCATTAAGTGGAAGGTCCCCAACTTTCCTGTATTGTAAGAACTACTCTGACAGCTCTTTTGTCCATTTTGGTTTGGGATGCACACATGGGATTTTTCTTTAGACCCATCATGTGCTGTGAATCTAAGCCACAGCCTCACATAGGGCTGAGAGGCTGATTCAGAAACATCCATTTCCAAAGCAATTAAGCAAAGAGGCACAGGTAATGACCATTCTTTTCCATTTGAAAACTATTTTCTGCAGGCTTCACAAAGTGTGGCCTGAGGCAAAGACCTTCCTGACATTCAGGGCAACAGAATAGGTAAGCCAAAGGCCCAAAGCAGGGTTTCTCCACTGAGACTTTCTTGGGCATACTGATATCTGAGTTTTCTGAGATACTCGCCATTCCCATCAGCTATCCAGTACATGGCCATGTCACAGAGATGGAGGTGGTACATATCTTGGACAAAATCATGAGCGTATTCTGGAGAGTGTCCAGAATTCAGGAAGAAAACAGGAATTTAGAAAGATGGCAGGAGTTGCCCATCCATACGGCAACCTGCAGTCCATTCATAAATTGCACAGGATGAATGCTTTGAAGCTTTCTCGTAGACAGGACACATCCATTGATGCATTCTCTTTTCTAATGTCTACAATCACTGACACAGTATGATATATAGACACAGAAACACTCACCTTGTCAAAGGACTTACTAGACACAGTCCACTCCAAAACAAACAAACCAGCTTTCCTAACTATTCTCAGAACATGAGACAAAACCACAAACTCACACTCACACCCAAAAAGTCACCTCCTTTCCCCAAGTAGGTCTGTGACTATCCGGAGTGTCCTCTGACTTGTGGGCCATACTATGTTCCCCCAAAATGGCGTGTCCTGTCTCCAATCTGGTCTCTTTGGCCAACTCTGTGAAGTTGTCAGGAGCCCATGGTGAGAAACTACCTGCTTTCTCTGGAAAGGCCAGTCTTCATAGTTTCCAGGCATTTAGCTGTCCTCACATCAGTAGGTACAAAGAAAGAGTGACTCTGTCTTGTTAAATCCAAACAAGTTAGCCCTCTGGGACATGGAGTGGGTTTGACTCTGTGTGCCTGGTTTCCTGGATCCCAAGATCACAGACTTTCATTACCAAATCTGTAAGGTGATGTCACTTTCTTCAAGATCTGAATGAAGTCACTGCCTTGGAAACCACTTTGTTTTAACAGTTGCTTACATGGTTCCCAAAAGATGGAGGCTGCCTCTACTTGCTGTGACTCATTCATATGTTAGAATGGTATATCAACCATAGGCACCGGGGAACAGCTCTCCACACAGGCATGGTTTGGTCCATCTTCTCTACATTAGGAAGAGAGAGGCTAATTCAGACACATCCCATCAACCTGACCAGGTTGTTTGCCATGGAAGATGACTTTTGCTCTCTCATGTCCTTCATAGCTGCCTACATCTTCTCCAAGGATCATTTCAGCATGGACCTTTTAGGTTTTCAGCAGCTGGAAGATCGCCTATATTCCTGTATTGTAAGACCAACTCTGTCCCTGCTCTTCTGTAAAATTAGATTGAGGGAAAAGTGTATGGTTAGGGTTAATAACATGTTCAATTTGGGTTAGGAATCATTCTCTGGAATGAATATTTGTATTAGGAACCTGTGATATTTATAAGAATATATAGGTGAAATATAAGTATGAAAACAGAAATCTAGGTAAGTTTTGAAGCCCAGAAGGGCATTGGGCCCTTGATTGGGATACTTAGCATTGATTTATGTCCTGCACAGTTGTCTCAGTTAAATCAATATACTATGGCATAGGACCTTCTAATTTGGATGATTGAATGTGGAAGAGAACATCCAGTCAAAAAGGGATATTCAGTAGGATTAGGAAAATAGTCGGTAGGTTTAGATAAAAGAGTGAGTATAGGATTTGGACCAAAAGTTCTTTAGCAATAGGGTTTCAGGTAGAGAGTGATTGTAAATGTCAGCACATGTGAAGAGTCAGTCACAATGATGAACTGGGTAAAATATGTAGGAAAGCAATATTTTGAAGACGTATAAATTAATTGGGGGTACAAATAGGTGTACCTTGTGCCTATGAATATAGAGATAATGCATGAATAGACCATACTGTGAATAAATAATATAACTGGTTCGAACTTTAAATAATGGATTGAATTGATTTCTGAAAATATACAGGAAACCTAATATTGATATACAATCATCCATTCCAAACAGTTATGCTTCTAATGGTGATATTAGATTTATGGTTTATCATAAAAAGTGTGTGAGTTTTGCTTCAAAACTGATTATGAAATTAAAAAAAAATGTGTTTGCAGAGAAGTCTCATGAAAAGACCAGTCAAGAAACCGGGAGGAATACATGTGTTCTGAAGCAGGAAATGATTAAAAGTGAAAAAATACCTATAAAGTTGTGAACTTGTGGATGAAATATATATCCTATGATGTGCAAAAACTGCAGAAATATTAATGTAGCAGTGTTGAATATAAATGAACGTCAAAATACACATCATGTCCCATAGGAATCTACTTGCATTGATGTTAAACTGGGTCAGATACTGTAGAATTATTAGGATTTGTATGCACCATTCACAGAAGTGAGTTGTCAGTACAAGGAAACAAATATGTATTTCAGGTGGATGAATATTTCCAATAATAATCTTGAGAAAAGTTGATTATATTTCCTCATGCATACATGAAAGAATGTATGAATGTAGAGAGTGTATATAAGACACATATATTTCATGTTTTGATAAATCAGGAGAGTATATATATATATATATATATATATATATATATATATATATATACCAAAAAAACACACAGAGAAACATAAAAAAGTAGCAATATATGCCAAATGAAATTTATAATGAAATATATAACATCTACTGATGCAAAAATATATACTTTACTGAACATGAAATTATGTATAATGTTGTTGTACTAGGAAGCTCACCCATAGGTTGAATTTTTAGTTCCAACAGCGTTTAAGAGGGGTAGTCTCTTCACACAATTTATATCTGCCGAGTCAGCAACCTCACAAAAATGTACGTGTGATACCAGGTAGGATTCAATATGTACATATAAAAATACATGTGCTGTATAGGCTACAGAGAAAGGGAGGCAGGGATTCACATATTTGTTAATTTTAAAAACACATGAAAAACTATTCCAAATAAAAATTCACTAGATTTATAACACCTACCATTTATTATGCAAAAGAAAAGTTCAAAAATACACCATGCCTCCTCTGACCTGCTTGTATTTCTGTTCTATTTGGGTTATTTTTCTCCATCATATTAGGATTAGTAGTCAGAGTCTAGTAGGGTATGTGTTAGTGTCAGGGATTCAGTATTTTGAATGGAAAATAGGAAAAAGAATCCAATGTCTATCAAATATGTGCTACACAAAATATTTTCCCTCTCTCATCCAGAACAATGCCTTGACATTACCTTCACCCCAAGTAAGACACAATTAGTGGAGAAGAGTTATAAAATCTGTGAATATATAACTGGAATGGAAAATGCTCATGAGTTCACAACCTTGGATGTGGTAGAGAAGTTTCCATAAGTAAGGGACAGGTTAAAAACTCCACAAACATGGAGCTCTGCTGGCCTAAAGGACTTCTTGATAAACTGCCTCTGAGGTTGGGCACTTGAAATATATGTTGTTTTCAGGAGCTTTAGCTTCCTTTGTCGTGAGACCATCAAAGCTGGGTCTGATTCTATGTGACCTGGAGGACATGGTTTCTTATTTTCTAATGAACATGAGGCAGCAGTGGTGAATTCTCTCTTTTAAGTAAAATGTGACCAGTGTGTGCTAAGTCTCTCCCCATCTGGGCTGTGAAGCCATTTGGTCATCCTCCACTTTTTCATGGTTTTTCTTTCTCCTGCATTGGGAGTTTGGTATTTGCTTCACGAAATACAAGGAGTTCAAAAGGGACACAGTGCTGGATGGAGTTCTGCCACATGTGGTGGGTCAGGGTCTGCAGGAGAATGCACCAACCAGGCTTCTATCCCACATATCTTTTTCCCTTGTCTATTGCAACCTGATTCTTAACATTGCCATGAAACCTCTCCATATAACAAGACGCCCTTACATATTAGTGTCTGCTGACCTCACCATGTCTGTCACAAGCCATTTGGAAGCCAATGGCAAATCCATATGGCCACATCAGAGATGTATTATGACACACATACACACCACTGCTCTAGGCACACTACTCAGCAGGCACCAACTTACTGGCATGTCTGTTCTAGATCATTTTCATGAAACACAGTCAATCAAGGCACTGTCTAGTATACTCATGATAAACAACAGGACATCCAAAGGTTCTCCAGAGACATGTTGTATAGTTGGACTTGACATTTGCATTATATAAGGTAGGAGTTATAAATCTAGTCAAATTTTAATTGAAATATTCTCCATGTGTTTTTAAACTTAACAAATATGTGAATTCTTGTTTCCCTTTTCTGTAGCCTATTCACACATGTATATTTATATGCATATATAGAATCCTACCAGGTATCACACGTACATTTTTGTGAGGTGGCTGTCTTGGCAGATACAAATTGTGAGAAGAGTTCACTCCTCCTAAAGGCTGTTGGAAATGAAAATTCAACCTATAGGAGAGCGTCCTAGTAGAACAATATTATACATTAACTCATGTTCAGTAAAATAAATATTTTTGCATTTGTGGATGATACATATTTACTGATGAATTTCGATTGGCATTTATATTGGTATTTTTAATGTCTGTGAGTTGTGTGTGTGTGTGTGTGTGTGTGTGTATAGATATAGATATAGATATAGATATAGATATACTCTCCAAATTTTTCAAAATATGAAATATATGCGTCTAATATACACTCTCTAAATTCATTCATGTTCATGTATGTGGATTTATAATCCACTTTTCACAAGATTATAATCAGAAATATTCATCCACCTGAAATACATATTTGTTTCCTGAAAACTAACTTCAGTGAATGGTGCATACAAATCCTAATTATTCTACAGTAACTGACCCAGTCTAACATCAATGCAAGTAGACTCCTATGGGACATGATATGTAATTTGTCATTCATTTGTATTCGACACTGGTACATTATTGTTTCTTCAGTTTTTGCACATCACAGGATATACATTTCATCCACAAGTTCACAAATTAATAAGCATTTGTTTCAACTTTCACCACTTCTTGCTTCAGAACACATGTATTGTCAGGGTTGCTTGACTGGTCTTTTCATGAGAGACTTCTTTCCAAACACATTATTTTGAATTTCCATAATCATTTTGAAGCAAAACTCACACACTCTTCATGATAAACCAAAACACAAATATTTCCATTACATATATATTTGGTTGGAATGAATGATTGTATATCAATATACGATTTCCTTTAATTTTTCAGATATCAGTTCTATTCATTATTTAAAGTTCAAAAAAGTTATATTATTTATTCACAGTATGGTCTATTCATGCTTTTTCTCTATGTTCCTAGAAACAGGGTACACCTCTTTGTACCCCTGATTCTCATTTTACATCTTCAATATATTGCTCCCAGAAATGGTGAAAGAAATACTCATGTCATCTCATTATCACAGTAATATTCTGGACAAAAAAATGGAAAGGTCACACTTATGATTGTACCAAAGCCTAAATGGAAAGTGAACATGGATTTCTAAAAACATCCATGTCCAGGTTGCCTAATGCTGTCAATTGTCAATCCTATTGGTGACTACATATTTGTTTTTTTCCTAATTTATATATTCAAACTCAACCCTGTTGAAAATGTCTAATTCTATCACTCACTTTGTACTTTGCCTGATTTCGTAATGTTTCTATTGATATCTGCTTTTCTACATATTTTCCCCAGTTCAACATAGTGACTGACTCTTCATATGTGCTGACATTTACATTCACTCAACAACCGAAAGTCTATTGCTAAAGAACTTTTGGTCCAAATCCTATACTCACTCTTCTTCCTAAACCTACCGACTATCTTCCTAATCCTACTGAATATCCCTTTTTGACTGGATGTTCTCTTCTAAATTCAATCATCCAATGTACAAGGTCCTATGCCATTGTATATCGAATTATCTGAGGCATCTTTGCAGAACATCATTCAAAGCTAAGTATCCCAATCCAGGGCAAAACCCTTCTGGGCTTCAAATCATACCTAGATTTCTGTTTTCCTACTTATATTTCACCTCTATATTCTTGTAAATATTGCAGGTTCCCAATACCATTATTCATCACACAGAATCATTCGTAACCCAAATCAAACCTGTTTTTAACCAGAAGTATACACTGTTCCCTCAATCATTTTACAGAAGAGCAGGGACAGAGTGGTTCTTACAATACAGGAAAGTTGGGGACCTTCCACCTGATGAGAACCTCAAATGTCCATGCACAAATGATACCTGGAGAAGTTGAAGGCAGGTATGAAGCAACTGAGAGAGCAAAAGTCATCTTCCATGGCAAACAACCTGGTCAGGATGAAGGGATGTGTCTGAATCTGAATCTCTTTCTTCTTTATGTAGAGAAGATGGACCAAACCAGGCCTGAGTGGAGAGTTGTTCCCGGGTGCCAATGGTGATATACATTCTACCTTATGAAAGTGTCACAGGAAGCGTGGGCAACCTCCATTTTATGTTACTCTTTGAAGCAACTGTTAGGACAAAGTGGTTGCCAAGGCAGTGACCTCATTCAGTTCCAAAGAATGTGACATACCTCATTTCCTTGGTGATGGAACTCTGTGAACTTGGTATCCAAGAAGCCAGGCACCCAGAGGCAGTCCCAGTCCCAGTCCCAGTGGGCTCACTTGTTTGGATTTACCAAGGACAGAGTCCGTTTTCTTGGTACCTAATGATGTGAGGATGGCCAAATGCCAGGAGAGCTCTGAAGATGGACCTTTCCTGAGAAAACAGGTAGTGGCTAACCACTTTTTCCTGACATCTTCACAGAGTTGGTCAAGGAAACAAGATCTGAGAGAAGACAGGCCATTTCGGGGGAACATAGTATGGCCCACCAGTCAGAGGACACTCCGGATAGTCACAGACCTACTTGGGGGAAGGAGGTGCCTTTGTGGGAGTGGGTGTGGGTTTGTTGTTTTGTCTCATGTTCTGAGAATAGATAGGAAAGGCGGTTTGTTTGGTTTGGAGTGGACAGTTTCTAGTAAGTCATTTGACATGGCGAGTGTTTCTGTTTCTGTGTATCCCACTGTGTCCGTTGTTGTAGACATTAGAAAAGAGAATGCATTAATGGATGTGTCCTGTGTAGTATAAATCATCCCATAATTCATCCTGCCCAATATATGAATGGACTGCAGCTTGTCTTATCAATGTGCAACACCTGCTATCTTTCTAAGTTGTTGTTTTCTTCCTGAATTCTGGCCACTCTCCGAAATAGGCTCATGGATTTGTGTCCAAAATATGTACCACCTCCAAGCTCTGTGACATGGCCATGTCCTGGATAGCTGAAGAGAATGGCGAGCATCTCAGAAAACCCAGATACCAGTGTGACCAGGAAAGTCTCAGTGCAGAAACCCTGCTTTGGGCATTTGCTTACTTATTGTTGTGTTGCACTGAATGTCAGGAAGGTCTTTGCCTCAGGCCACCCCTTTGTGAAGCCTGAAGAAAACAGTTTTCAAATGGAAATGAATGGGCCTCACCTGTAGCTCTTTGCTTAATTGCTTTGGAAAGGGATGTGTCTTTATCATCCTCTTGGGCCTGTGTGTGGCTGTGACTTAGATTCTCAGCACCTGATGGATCTTAAGAATGATCCCATGTGAGCTTCCAAAACCAAAATGGCAAAAAATTTCATTCATTGTGGATGAAGTCTTTTGCCTTCCTCTGTTAGGTTCCTGCACTCCATTAAATGACAATAGGGATTCTTTGGGTCAAATGAGTTCTTCAAAGCCCTGCAGAGGTGCATGTGTTTTCGCATGACTCTAAATCACCTAAAGAATCGATACCTAAAATCAGTAGGCCTCAAATTGGAGAAACACAGAAGTATTAACGGCAGGCTTATTTGTTCACTCCTGGTTCACAGAAACGGTGTCCAGGCTACCCTGACTTTAGACAAATGAGGGGCAAACGAGCTGATTTTGGACACTGTCTTGGGCTGCGCCCCTCATGGAAACCTCCAGCCAGAGGTTAAGATGATTGACTATATGGAAAAAGGTGAGGGCCATGTGGGAGTGTTTTGGTTTTAATGTTGGTCATTTGTGTGGCATTGGAAAAAATGACTGGGTCCACGTGGGCTTGAACTCTGGTGTGATTCCCCTTAGAGACTGGGTTTTGGAACTGAACTCAGAGAAGCATTGCCATGAATTTTGTTGGTATTTTAAGAGGCCACGCATGAAAGTCGCTCTTGGAAACTGAGACCTAGGCCCCGGGTGGATTTCCACAGAGGCCTGGGAATCTCAGCAAGGATATCACATGATTTTATTCTTAAAGAAATGGCAGCCATAGTTGAGAGTCAAAACACACATGGACCTCACATTGTAGACCTCAATGGTCCTGGCCTAATGTGACCTTTTGTCCACTCTTTGGGAAGCCATGCCTGTGAGAGTTCTCCAGAGATTTCATTGAAATGAGCTTCCTCACCATTTAATGTTTGCTGAATGAACTGAAACCCACAGTGCCTCCAACTTCATGCTTGAAAAATGGCTAGATAAATACCATGAAATTTTTGAAATTCCTATGACCAGGTGGCACTGGAGAAACATTGGATGTCCTGTTGCTGATCATGAGTATACCAGACAGTGCCTTGACTTACTGAGTTTCATGAAAATGGTGTAGAACAGAGATGCCAGTAAGTTGGAGCCTGCTAAGTAGTGGGTCTAGAGCAATGGTGGGGAGGTGTTTGATAAAACATCCGTGGTAGGGCCATGTTTATCTACCATTGGATTCCAAATGGCTTGTAACTGACATGGTGCAGCCAGCAGACCCTTATATGTAAAGGCATCTTGTTATATGGAGAGTTTTCAGAGGAAAATTAAGAATCAGGTTGATATGGACAAGGGGGCAATGGGGCAAGCTGTGAGAGATAGGAGCCTAGTTGGTGCATTCTCTTGCAGACCCTGACCCACCACACGTGACAGAACTCCCTCCAGCACTGTGTCCCAGTTTAGCTCCTAGTATTTTGTGAAACAAATACCAAACTCACAGTGCAGCAGCAAAAACACCACAAAAAGTGGAGGAGGACCAAATGGCTTCATAGTCTACACGGGGAGACACTTAGTCCCCAGTGGCCTCAGTTTACCTACAAAGAGAGGATTCAGCACTGCTTCATCTTGTTCATTGGAAAATAAGAAACCATGTCCTCCAGGTCACATAGATGCAGACCCAGCTTTGATGGTCTCACTACAGAGGAAGCCAAATCTCCTGAAAACAACATATATTTCAAGTGTGGAAGCTCAGAGGCAGTTTCTCAAAAAGTTTTTAGGCCAGCAGAGCTCCATGTTTGTGGAGGGTTTACTCTGTCCCTTAGTTTTGGAAACTCCTCTACCACCTCCAAGGTTGTGAACTCCTGAGCATTTTCCATTCCAGATATGTATTCACTGATTTTGTAACTCTTCTCCTCTAATTGTGTCTTACTTGGGGTGAAGGTAATGTCAAGGCTTT
Organism: Callospermophilus lateralis; assembly: GCF_048772815.1. NCBI lineage: Eukaryota > Metazoa > Chordata > Mammalia > Rodentia > Sciuridae > Callospermophilus > Callospermophilus lateralis. The sequence goes on from NW_027514321.1 coordinate 23,264, forward strand.
GTTCTGGATGAGAGCGGGAGGATATTTGTGCAGCATATATTTACATACACATTGGATTCATTTTCCAATTTTCCATTCGAAATACTGAATCCCTGACACTAACCCATACCTAGTAGACTCAGACTATTCATCCTAATATAATGGAGAAAATTAACCCAACACATTAGAAATACAAGTACTTCAGAGGAGACATGTTGTATAGTTGGACTTGACATTTGCATTATATAAGGTAGGAGTTATAAATCTAGTCAAATTTTAATTGAAATATTCTCCATGTGTTTTTAAACTTAACAAATATGTGAATTCTTGTTTCCATTTTCTGTAGCCTATTCACACATGTATATTTATATGCATATATAGAATCCTACCAGGTATCACACGTACATTTTTGTGAGGTGGCTGTCTTGGCAGATACAAATTGTGAGAAGAGTTCACTCCTCCTAAAGGCTGTTGGAAATGAAAATTCAACCTATAGGAGAGCGTCCTAGTAGAACAACATTATACATTAACTCATGTTCAGTAAAATAAATATTTTTGCATTTGTGGATGATACATATTTACTGATGAATTTCGATTGGCATTTATATTGGTATTTTTAATGTCTGTGAGTTGTGTGTGTGTGTGTGTGTGTGTGTATAGATATAGATATAGATATAGATATACTCTCCAAATTTTTCAAAATATGAAATATATGCGTCTAATATACACTCTCTAAATTCATTCATGTTCATGTATGTGGATTTATAATCCACTTTTCACAAGATTATAATCAGAAATATTCATCCACCTGAAATACATATTTGTTTCCTAGTACTGAAAACTAACTTCAGTGAATGGTGCATACAAATCCTAATTATTCTACAGTAACTGACCCAGTCTAACATCAATGAAAGTAGACTCCTATGGGACATGAACTGTAATTTGTCATTCATTTGTATTCGACACTGGTACATTATTGTTTCTTCAGTTTTTGCACATCACAGGATATACATTTCATCCACAAGTTCACAAATTAATAAGCATTTGTTTCAACTTTCACCACTTCTTGCTTCAGAACACATGTATTGTCAGGGTTTCTTGACTGGTCTTTTCATGAGACTTCTTTCCAAACACATTATTTTGAATTTCCATAATCATTTTGAAGCAAAACTCACACACTCTTCATGATAAAACTAAACACAAATATTTCCATTACATATATACCTGGTTGGAATGAATGATTGTATATCAATATACGATTTCCTTTAATTTTTCAGATATCAGTTCAATTCATTATTTAAAGTTCAAAAAAGTTATATTATTTATTCACAGTATGGTCTATTCATGCTTTTTCTCTATGTTCCTAGAAACAGGGTACACCTCTTTGTACCCCTGATTCTCATTTTACATCTTCAATATATTACTCCCAGAAATGGTGAAAGAAATACTCATGTCACCTCATTATCACAGTAATATTCTGGACAAAAAATGAAAAGGTCACACTTATGATTGTACCAAAGCCTAAATGGAAAGTGAACATGGATTTCTAAAAAAATCCATGTCCAGGTTGCCTAATGCTGTCAATTGTCAATCCTATTAGTGACTACATATTTGTTTTTTTCCTAATTTATATATTCAAACTCAACCCTGTTGAAAATTTCTAATTCTATCACTCACTTTATACTTTGCCTGATTTTGTAATGTTTCTATTGATATCTGCTTTTCTACATATTTTCCCCAGTTCAACATAGTGACTGACTCTTCATATGTGCAGACATTTACATTCACTCAACAACCGAAAGTCTATTGCTAAAGAACTTTTGGTCCAAATCCTATACTCACTCTTCTTCCTAAACCTACAGACTATCTTCCTAATCCTACAGAATATCCCTTTTTGACTGGATGTTCTCTTCTAAATTCAATCATCCAATGTACAAGGTCCTATGCCATTGTATATCGAATTATCTGAGGCATCTTTGCAGAACATCATTCAAAGCTAAGTATCCCAATCAAGGGCAAAACCCTTCTGGGCTTCAAATCATACCTAGATTTCTGTTTTCCTACTTATATTTCACCTCTATATTTCTGTAAATATTGCAGGTTCCCAATACCATTATTCATCACACAGAATCACTCGTAACCCAAATCAAACCTGTTTTTAACCCCAAGTATACACTGTTCCCTCAATCATTTTACAGAAGAGCAGGGAGAGAGTGGTTCTTACAATACAGGAAAGTTGGGGACCTTCCACCTGATGAGAACCTCAAATGTCCATGCACAAATGATACCTGGAGAAGTTGTAGGCAGGTATGAAGCACCTGAGAGAGCAAAAGTCATCTTCCATGGCAAACAACCTGGTCAGGATGAAGGGATGTGTCTGAATCTGAATCTCTCTCTTCTTATTGTAGAGAAGATGGACCAAACCAGGCCTGAGTGGAGAGCTGTTCCCGGGTGCCAATGGTGATATACATTCTACCTTATGAAAGTGTCACAGGAAGCGGGGGCAACCTCCATTTTATGTGACCCTTTGAAGCAACTGTTAGGACAAAGTGGTTGCCAAGGCAGTGACCTCATTCAGTTCCAAAGAATGTGACATACCTCATTTCCTTGGTGATGGAACTCTCTGAACTTGGTATCCAAGAAGCCAGGCACCCAGAGGCAGTCGCAGTCCCAGTCCCAGTGGGCTCACTTGTTTGGATTTACCAAGGACAGTGTCAGTTTTCTTGGTACCTAATGATGTGAGGATGGCCAAATGCCAGGAGAGCTCTGAAGATGGACCTTTCCTGATAAAACAGGTAGTGGCTAAACACTTTTTCCTGACATCTTCACAGAGTTGGTCAAGGAAACAAGATCTGAGAGAAGACAGGCCATTTCGGGGGAACATAGTATGGCCCACCAGTCAGAGGACACTCCGGATAGTCACAGACCTACTTGGGGGAAGGAGGTACCTTTGTGGGAGTGGGTTCGGGTTTGTTGTTTTGTCTCATGTTCTCAGAATAGATAGGAAAGGCGGTTTGTTTGGTTTGGAGTGGACAGTTTCTAGTAAGTCATTTGACACGGCGAGTGTTTCTGTTTCTGTGTATCCCACTGTGTCCGTTATTGTAGACATTAGAAAAGAGAATGCATTAATGGATGTGTCCTGTCTAGTATAAATCATACCAAAATTCATCCTGCCCAATATATGAATGGACTGCAGCTTGTCTTATCGATGTGCAACACCTGCTATCTTTCTAAGTTGTTGTTTTCTTCCTGAATTCTGGCCACTCTCCAGAATAGGCTCATGGATTTGTGTCCAAAATATGTACCACCTCCAAGCTCTGTGACATGGCCATGTACTGGATAGCTGAAGAGAATGGCGAGCATCTCAGAAAACTCAGATATCAGTGTGACCAGGAAATTCTCAGTGCAGAAACCCTGCTTTGGGCCTTTTGCTTACTTATTGTTGTGTTGCACTGAATGTCAGGAAGGTCTTTGCCTCAGGCCACCCATTTGTGAAGCCTGAAGAAAACAGTTTTCAAATGGAAATGAATGGGCCTCACCTGTGGCTCTTTGCTTAATTGCTTTGGAAAGGGATGTGTCTTTATCAGCCTCTTGGGCCTGTGTGTGGCTGTGACTTAGATTCTCAGCACCTGATGGATCTTAAGAATGATCCCATGTGAGCTTTCAAAACCAAAATGGCAAAAAATTTCATTCATTGTGGATGAAGTCTCTTGCCTTCCTCTGTTAGGTTCCTGCACTCCATCAAATGACAATAGGGATTCTTTGGGTCAAATGAGTTCTTCAAAGCCCTGCAGAGGTGCTTGTGTTTTCGCATGACTCTAAATCACCTAAAGAATCGATACCTAAAATCAGTAGGCCTCAAATTGGAGAAACACAGAAGTATTAACGGCAGGCTTATTTGTTCACTCCTGGTTCACAGAAACGGTGTCCAGGCTACCCTGACTTTAGACAAATGAGGGGCAAACGAGCTGATTTTGGACACTGTCTTGGGCTGCGCCCCTCATGGAAACCTCCAGCCAGAGGTTAAGATGATTGACTATATGAAATAAGATGAGGGCCATGTGGGAGTGTTTTGGTTTTAATTTTGGTCATTTGTGTGGCATTGGAAAAAATGACTGGGTCCACGTGGGCTTGAACTCTGGTGTGATTCCCCTTAGAGACTGGGTTTTGGAACTGAACTCAGAGAAGCATTGCCATGAATTTTGTTGGGATTTTAAGAGGCCATGCATGAAAGTCGCTCTTGGAAACTGAGACCTAGGCCCCGGGTGGATTTCCACAGAGGCCTGGGAATCTCAGCAAGGATATCACATGATTTTATTCTTAAAGAAATGGCAGCCATAGTTGAGAGTCAAAACACACATGGACCTCACATTGTAGACCTCAATGGGCCTGGCCTAATGTGACCTTTTGTCCACTCTTTGGGAAGTCATGCCTGTGAGAGTTCTCCAGAGATTTCATTGAAATGAGCTTCCTCACCATTTAATGTTTGCTGAATAAACTGAAACCCACAGTGCCTCCAACTTCATGCTTGAAAAATGGCTAGATAAATACCATGAAATTTTTGAAATTCCTATGACCAGGTGGCACTGGAGAAACATTGGATGTCCTGTTGCTGATCATGAGTATACCAGACAGTGCCTTGATTTACTGAGTTTCATGAAAATGGTGTAGAACAGAGATGCCAGAAATTTGGAGCCTGCTGAGTAGTGGGTCTAGAGCAGTGGTGGGGAGGTGTTTGATAAAACATCCATGGTAGGGCCATGTGGATCTACCATTGGATTCCAAATGGCTTGTAACTGACATGGTGCAGCCAACAGACCCTTATATGTAAAGGCATCTTGTTATATGGAGAGTTTTCAGAGGAAAATTAAGAATCAGGTTGATATGGACAAGGGGGCAATGGGGCAAGCTGTGAGAGATAGGAGCCTAGTTGGTGCATTCTCTTGCAGACCCTGACGCACCACACGTGAAAGAACTCCCTCCAGCACTGTATCCCAGTTTAGCTCCTAGTATTTCGTGAAACAAATACCAAACTCACAGTGCAGCAGCAAAAACACCACAAAAAGTGGAAGAGGACCAAATGGCTTCACAGTCCACACGGGGAGACACTTAGTCCCCAGTGGCCTCAGTTTACCTACAAAGAGAGGATTCAGCACTGCTTCATCTTGTTCATTGGAAAATAAGAATCCATGTCCTCCAGGTCACATAGATGCAGACCCAGCTTTGATGTTCTCACTACAGAGGAAGCCAAATCTCCTGAAAACAACATATATTTCAAGTGTGGAAGCTCAGAGGCAGTTTCTCAAAAAGTTTTTAGGCCAGCAGAGCTCCATGTTTGTGGAGTGTTTACCCTGTCCCTTAGTTTTGGAAACTCCTCTACCACCTCCAAGGTTGTGAACTCCTGAGCATTTTCCATTCCAGATATGTATTCACTGATTTTGTAACTCTTCTCCTCTAATTGTGTCTTACTTGGTGTGAAGGTAATGTCAAGGCATTGTTCTGGATGAGAGCGGGAGGATATTTGTGCAGCGCTATTTACATACACATTGGATTCATTTTCCAATTTTCCATTCGAAATACTGAATCCCTGACACTAACCCATACCTAGTAGACTCAGACTATTCATCCTAATATAATGGAGAAAATTAACCCAACACATTAGAAATACAAGTACTTCAGAGGAGACATGTTGTATAGTTGGACTTGACATTTGCATTATATAAGGTAGGAGTTATAAATCTAGTCAAATTTATTTGAAATATTCTCCATGTGTTTTAAACTTAACAAATATGTGAATTCTTGTTTCCTTTTTCTGTAGTCTCTTCACACACGTATATTTATATGCATATATAGAATCCTACCAGGTATCAGACGTACATTTTTGTGAGGCGGCTGTCTTGGCAGATACAAATTGTGAGAAGAGTTCACTCCTCCTAAATGCTGTTGGAAATGAATATTCAACTTATAGGAGAGCATCCTAGTAGAACAACATTATACATTAACTCATGTTCAGTAAAATAAATATTTTTGCATTTGTGGATGATACATATTTACTGATGAATTTCGATTGGCATTTATATTGGTACTTTTTAATGTCTGTGAGTTGTGTGTGTGTGTGTGTGTGTGTGTGTGTGTATACATAGATATAGATATAGATATACTCTCCAAATTTTTCAAAATATGAAATATATGTGTCTAATATACACTCTCTAAATTCATTCATGTTCATGTATGTGGATTTATAATCCACTTTTCAATAGATGATAATCAGAAATATTCATCCACCTGAAATACATATTTGTTTCCTAGTACTGAAAACTAACTTCAGTGAATGGTGCATACAAATCCTAATTATTCTACAGTAACTGACCCAGTCTAACATCAATGCAAGTAGACTCCTATGGGACATGATATGTAATTTGTCATTCATTTGTATTCGACACTGGTACATTATTGTTTCTTCAGTTTTTGCACATCACAGGATATACATTTCATCCACAAGTTCACAAATTAATAAGCATTTGTTTCAACTTTCACCACTTCTTGCTTCAGAACACATGTATTGTCAGGGTTTCTTGACTGGTCTTTTCATGAGACTTCTTTCCAAACACATTATTTTGAATTTCCATAATCATTTTGAAGCAAAACACACACTCTTCATGATAAACCAAAACACAAATATTTCCATTACATATATACCTGGTTGGAATGAATGATTGTATATCAATATACGATTTCCTTTAATTTTGCAGATATCAGTTCAATTCATTATTTAAAGTTCAAAAAAGTTATATTTTTTATTCACTGTATGGTCTATTCATGCTTTTTCTCTATGTTCCTAGAAACAGGGTACACCTCTTTGTACCCCCGATTCTCATTTTACATCTTCAATATATTGCTCCCAGAAATTGTGAAAGAAATACTCATGTCACCTCATTATCACAGTAATATTTTGGACAAAAAATGGAAAGGTCACACTTATGATTGTACCAAAGCCTAAATGGAAAGTGAACATGGATTTCTAAAAACATCCATGTCCAGGTTGCCTAATGCTGTCAATTGTCAATCCTATTGGTGACTACATATTTGTTTTTTTCCTAATTTATATATTCAAACTCAACCCTGTTGAAAATGTCTAATTCTATCACTTACTTTATACTTTGCCTGATTTCGTAATGTTTCTATTGATATCTGCTTTTCTACATATTTTCCCCAGTTCAACATAGTGACTGACTCTTCATATGTGCTGACATTTTCATTCACTCAACAACCGAAAGTCTATTGCTAAAGAACTTTTGGTCCAAATCCTATACTCACTCTTCTTCCTAAACCTACGGACTATCTTCCTAATCCTACTGAATATCCCTTTTTGACTGGATGTTCTCTTCTACATTCAATCATCCAATGTACAAGGTCTTATGCCATTGTATATCGAATTATCTGAGGCATCTTTGCAGAACATCATTCAAAGCTAAGTATCCCAATCAAGGGCAAAACACTTCTGGGCTTCGAATCATACCTAGATTTCTGTTTTCCTACTTATATTTCACCTCTATATTCTTGTAAATATTTCAGGTTCCCAATACCATTATTCATCGCACAGAATCACTCGTAATCCAAATCAAACCTGTTTTTAACCCCAAGTATACACTGTTCCCTCAATCATTTTACAGAAGAGCAGGGACAGAGTGGTTCTTACAATACAGGAAAGTTGGGGACCTTCCATCTGATGAGAACCTCAAATGTCCATGCACAAATGATACCTGGAGAAGTTGTAGGCAGGTATGAAGCACCTGAGAGAGCAAAAGTCATCTTCCATGGCAAACAACCTGGTCAGGATGAAGGGATGTGTCTGAATCTGCCTCTCTCTTTTCTTATTGTACAGAAGATGGACCAAACCAGGGCTGAGTGGAGAGCTGTTCCCGGGTGCCAATGGTGATATACATTCTACCTTATGAAAGTGTCACAGGAAGTAGGGGCAACCTCCATCTTATGTTACCCTTGGAAGCAACTGTTAGGACAAAGTGGTTGCCAAGGCAGTGACCTCATTCAGTTCCAAAGAATGTGACATACCTCATATCCTTGGTGATGGAACTCTCTGAACTTGGTATCCAAGAAGCCAGGCACCCAGAGGCAGTCCCAGTCCCAGTCCCAGTGGGCTCACTTGTTTGGATTTACCAAGGACAGAGTCCGTTTTCTTGGTACCTAATGATGTGAGGATGGCCAAATGCCAGGAGAGCTCTGAAGATGGACCTTTCCTGAGAAAACAGGTAGTGGCTAAGCACTTTTTCCTGACATCCTCACAGAGTTGGTCAAGGAAACAAGATCTGAGAGAAGACAGGCCATTTCGGGGGAACATAGTATGGCCCACCAGTCAGAGGACACTCCGGATAGTCACAGACGTACTTGGGGGAAGGAGGTGCCTTTGTGGGAGTGGGTGTGGGTTTGTTGTTTTGTCTCATGTTCTGAGAATAGATAGGAAAGGCGGTTTGTTTGGTTTGGAGTGGACAGTTTCTAGTAAGTCATTTGACATGGCGAGTGTTTCTCTTTCTGTGTATCCCACTGTGTCCGTTGTTGTAGACATTAGAAAAGAAAATGCATTATTGGATGTGTCCTGTCTAGTATAAATCTTCCCATAATTCATCCTGCCCAATATATGAATGGACTGCAGCTTGTCTTATCGATGTGCAACACCTGCTATCTTTCTAAGTGGTTGTTTTCTTCCTGAATTCTGGCCACTCTCCAGAATAGGCTCATGGATTTGTGTCCAAAATATGTACCACCTCCAAGCTCTGCTACATGGCCATGTACTGGATAGCTGAAGAGAATGGCGAGCATCTCAGAAAACTCAGATATCAGTGTGACCAGGAAAGTCTCAGTGCAGAAACCCTGCTTTGGGCCTTTTGCTTACTTATTGTTGTGTTGCACTGAATGTCAGGAAGGTCTTTGCCTCAGGCCACCACTTTGTGAAGCCTGAAGAAAACAGTTTTCAAATGGAAATGAATGGGCCTCACCTGTGTCTCTTTATCAGCCTCTTGGACCTGTGTGTGGCTGTGACTTAGATTCTCAGCACCTGATGGATCTTAAGAATGATCCCATGTGAGCTTCCAAAACCAAAATGGCAAAAAATATCATTCATTGTGGATGAAGTCTCTTGCCTTCCTCTGTTAGGTTCCTGCACTCCATCAAATGACAATAGGGATTCTTTGGGTCAAATGAGTTCTTCAAAGCCGTGCAGAGGTGCTTGTGTTTTCGCATGACTCTAAATCACCTAAAGAATCGATACCTAAAATCAGTAGGCCTCAAATTGGAGAAACAAAGAAGTATTAACGGCAGGATTATTTGTTCACTCCTGGTTCACAGAAACGGTGTCCAGGCTACCCTGACTTTAGGCAAATGAGGGGCAAACGAGCTGATTTTGGACACTGTCTTGGGCTGCGCCCCTCATGGAAACCTCCAGCCAGAGGTTAAGATGATTGACTATATGGAATAAGATGAAGGCCATGTGGGAGTGTTTTGGTTTTAATTTTGGTCATTTGTGTTGCATTGGAAAAAATAACTGGGTCCACGTGGGCTTGAACTCTGGTGTGATTCCCCTTAGAGACTGGGTTTTGGAACTGAACTCAGAGAAGCATTGCAATGAATTTTTTTAGGATTTTAAGAGGCCACGCATGAAAGTCCCTCTTGGAAACTGAGACATAGGCCCCGGGTGGATTTCCACAGAGGCCTGGGAATCTCAGCAAGGATATCACATGATTTTATTCTTAAAGAAATGGCAGCCATAGTTGAGAGTCAAAACACACATGGACCTCACATTGTAGACCTCAATGGGCCTGGCCTAATGTGACCTTTTGTCCACTCTTTGGGAAGCCGTGCCTGTGAGAGTTCTCCAGAGATTTCATTGAAATGAGCTTCCTCACCATTTAATGTTTGCTGAATGAACTGAAACCCACAGTGCCTCCAACTTCATGCTTGGAAAATGGCTAGATAAATACCATGAAATTTTTGAAATTCCTATGACCAGGTGGCACTGGAGAAACATTGGATGTCCTGTTGCTCATTATGAGTATACCAGACACTGCCTTGATTTACTGAGTTTCATGAAAATGGTGTAGAACATATTTGTGTATGCAAATATGTGCTACACAAAATCTTCCTACTCTCATTCACAACAATACCTTGACACTATCTTTGCCCCAAGTAAGACAAAATAAAGAAGAAGAGTTAGAAAATCTGTGAATACATATCAGGAATGGAACATGATTGCGAGTTCACAATCTTGGAGGTGGTAGAAGAGTTTCCAAAAGTAAGGGACAGGGTAAATATTGCACAAATATGGAGATGTGCCAGCCTAAAGACTTCTGGAGAACCTGCCTCTGAGGTTGGCCACTTGAAGTATATGTTGTTGTCAGGACCTATGGCTTCCTTTCTAGTGAGACCACCAAAGCTGGGTCTCCATCTATGTGACCTGCAGAACATGGTTTCTTATTTTCCAAAGAAAGTGAGGCAGCAAGGCTGAATTCTCTCTTTGTAAGTAAACTCTTGCCACTGAAGGCTAAGTGTGGCCCCGTGTGGACTGTGAAGCCATTTGGTAATCCTCCACTTTTCATGGTGTTCTTGCTGCTGCACTGGGAGTTTGGTATTGGCTTCAGGAAATACAAGAAATTCAACTGGGTCACAGTGCTGGAGGGAGATCTGTCACGTGTTGTGCGTCAGGGTCTGCAGGAGAATGCACCAACCAGGCTTCTATCCCACATAGCTTGCCCCCTTGACCATAGCAACCTGATTCTGAACATTGACCTGAAACCTCTCCATTCAACAAGATGCCTTTACATACAAGGGTCTGCTGGCTGCACCATGTCAGTTACAAGCCTTTTGGCAGATCCACATAATCCCAACACAGAAGTTTTATCACAGACCTGCAAAACACTCCTCTAGGCCCACTACTCAACAGACTTTAACTTATTTGCATCACTGTTCTACACCATTTTCATGAAACCCAGTCAATCAAGGCACTGTCTGGTACACTCATGATCAGCAACAGGAAATCCAAAGTGTATCCAGTGACACCTGGTGATGGGAATTTCAAATTTTTATGATGTTTATCTAGCCATTTTTCAAGGATGAGGTTGGAGGCACTGTGGGATTTAATTCATTCTGGAAACATCAAATGGTGAGAAAGCCCATTTCAATGAAACATCTGGAGAACTCTCACAGGCAAGACTTCCCAAAGAGTGGCCAAATGATCAAATGAAGCCAGGCCCATTGAGGTCTACAATGTGAGGTCCATGTGTGTTTTTACTCTCAACTATTGCTGTCAAGTCTTAAAGAATAAAATCATGTGATATTCTGGCTCAGATTCCCAGTGCTCTGTGGGAAGCCCCCTGGACCTAGATCTCAGTTTCCAAAGGCCACTACCATGTGTGGCCTCCAAAAATCCCAACACAATTCATGGCAATACATCTCTGCAGTAATTTCCAAACTCAGTCTCTAAGAAGACTCACACCAGAGTTCAAGCCAAGGTGGACCCAGTCATCTCTTCCATCAGCCAAACAAATGACCACAATTAAAACCAAAATACTCCCACATGGCTCTCAACTACTTCCACATAGACACTCATCATTACCTCTGGCTGGAAGTTTCCATGAGGGGCGCAGCTGAAGACAGTATCCAAAATATGCTCCCTACCCTCATTTGTCTAAAGTCAGGGTGGCTTGACAACCTATCTGTGAACAAGGAGTGATCAAATAGGCCTGCCATTAATACTGCTCTGCTTCTCCAATTTGAGCCTAATGTCTGTGGGGTTTAGATTCTTTATGTGAATTGGAGTCATGAGAAAATCCAAGCACCTATGGGCTTGCCTCTGCAGGGCTTTGAAAAACTTTTTGAACCAAAGGATACCTATTCTCACTTGATGGAAATCAGGAACCTTACAGAGGAAGGTGAGAGACTTCATCCACAAGACTGCTCTTTTTCCATTTTGGTTTTGGATGCACACATGAGATCTTTCCTTAGATTCATCAGGTGGTGAGAATCTAAGTCACAGCCTCACACAGGGCCAAGAGGCTGATTCAGACACATCCCTTTCCATGGCAATTAAGCAAAGAGTCACAGGTGATGCTCATTATTTTCCATTAGAAAACTGTTTTCTTCAGGCTTCACAAAGGGGTGGACTGAGGCAAAGACCTTCCAGACATTCAGGGCAACGGAACAATAGGTAAACAAAAGGCCCAAATCAGTGTTTCTCCACTGACACTTTACTGGTCACACTGATATCTGAGTTTTCTGAGTTCCTCTCCATTCCCTTCATCTATCCAGTACAAGGCCATGTTACAGAGTTTGGAGGTGGTACATATCTTTTACACAAAACCATGAGCCTATTCTTGAGAGTGGCCAGAATTCAGGAAGAAAACAGGAACTTAGGAAGATAGCAGGTATTGCCCATTCATAAGGAAAGTCGTAGTCCATTCATAAATTTGGCAGGATGAATGCTGAGAAGCTTTCTACTAGACAGAACACATCCATTGATGCATTCTCTTTTCTAATGTCTATAACCACAGACACAGTGGGATACACAAACCCACAACCACACCCACAAAGGCAACACTTTCCTCCAAGTTGGTCTGTGACTATCCAGAGTGTCCTCTGACTGGTGGGCCATACTATGTTCCCCAAAATTGCTTGTTCTGTCTCAAATCTGCTTTCCTTTGCCAACTCTTGAAGTAGTCAGGAGTCAGCGGTGAGCCAATACCTGCTTTATCAGGAACGAACCATCTTCAGAGCTTCCCTGGCATTTGGCCATCCTCACATCAGTAGGTAAGTGCCGTAGCCCGGCTGGCTGGGCAAAATAACCGGGGGGGTGACGAACAACTTGTGTAGACTGATGCAGCAGGCCTGGAAGCCGTTTATTGTTGAATAAGAGCGGTATTTATACATTTTACACAGCCTATCTAATTAGCATGAAATAGATACAGCAGTCAAACAATAAGGAATCTCCACACTTAATGGCTCGCTTTTGTTACTTCACAAACCACTCCCTCTGGCATTTTGCCAGGCGCCATCCAGACTTCTTTACAGGCTCTAACATTTCTCTGGCAAAATAACAGGTGCCAATCTGACTTGTTTACAGACGTTAACATTTCCCCCTTTTGTTTAATTTAAATAAGGACCATAGTGTTTTTTACAGAAACACCATAAATAACCTGCTAGAAACAGAAAGGGAGGATACAAAATGTTACAATACCAATCCAATTGATGGCTCCATGCAAGAAGCCCTTGGAAAACTTATACCAGCAATGACACCGTTAGCAAAGATACCGAGTTACAAGTTGTTGTAGATTACAGTCTGTTGTCTCAGTCCAGATAAAGCAGTGTCTCAATAGATTAACTCAGAGTTCAGGTAAATCACAGTCCAGGTAAGTTCTCCAGGCAGCTAGCTTAAGTTGTAGTAGCAGAAACAGCGATAGCTCCGAAGTCTCCTCGGGTTCTCAGCCGAAGTTTCCTCTAGTTCTCAGCAACATTGTAAATTCTTCCACCTTTGTTTTCACCGGCACTTGGACGAAGGCAGGAACTCCGGATGGCTAAAGAAAATCCTGTAGCATTTCACTAAGAAAACAACCTTCTGAACAATTTTAGTACATTATCTCAAGGTTTTTTACATTTGAAATAAGCCTTAATAGTACTCATTACTCATCAGCCTGCAGGTGTGGGAGACCCATTGTAGTTACTGGCCTTGGAAATGATCAAACTTCAGGGATGCCAGTGGCATCTTCTGCCAGCTGTAGCATCCTGGGCAGCCCCAGATGGCCCCAGGGAGAGTCCTGGGCTCAAACTTCTTCCGGGCACAGGGAGCAAAACCCTGCGAGACTGTGCCTCCAGGTCAGGTCTAGATTTGGGCTCACAGTGGTGATCCGCTCCCCCGGGCAGGGGGGCGGGGAAGAGCCCTCAACTGCCTCTTGGAAAATTCTTACTGCGCCATGATCGGCTTGGGCAGGTGGCAGCCGCCTTGTCATTTCACGCACCCTCCAGTATCGAAAAGTATTCAGTAATAGCCTTTTGCTGCAACTTTTTTCCTGATAATCCTTCTTCTTCTGAACTTTCTTTTTCTTTCTGACTAGAGTTTCTGGGCTTTTATCAACACATGCCCTAACTATTCTTGGTTCCACTGGGGTGCCTTTTTCTCTTATCAATTTACTTCTCACCCCTTCCATATTTTCATCACAAAGACAATACAACATTTCAAGACAAAACAAGACACAAACATACTGCATCAATCTTCTCCATTTTCTGGAAATGGTCATTTTTCCTATCGCCCTATCTGCCTAGGGACGAGCAGATTGCTCCCGTCCTATCTATGGACAGAAAGCTTTTTTCGACCCTTACCCGTGAGTGTCCCAGGGCTCCCCGTAACGGGCCACCATCTGCCGCAGTCCCGCTGCAGCAGAATAACCTGGGGGGTGACGAATAACTTGTGTATGTTGATGCAGCAGGAATGAGAGCCGTTTATTGTAAGATCTGAGCGATATTTATACATTTTACACAGCCTATCTCATTAGCATAAAATAGATACAGCAGTCAACCAATAAGGAATCTTCACACTTAATGGCTCGCTTTTGTTACTTCACAAACCACTCCCTCTGGCATTTTGCCAGGCACCATCCAGACTTGTTTACAGACTCTAACATTTCTCCAGCAAAATAACAGGTGCCAATCTGACTTGTTTACAGACCTTAACAGGTAAGAAGAAAGACTGACTCTGTCTTTGGTAAATTCAAACAAGTGAGACCACTGGGACTGGGATTGGTAATGGCTCTGGGTGCCTGGCTTCCTGGATCCCAAGTTCAGAGACTTTCATCACCAAGGAAGTGAGGTGTGGTCACTTCTTTCAGGAACTGAATGAGGTCACTGCCTTGGCTACCACTTTGTCCTAACAGTTGCTTCCAAGGGTTCCATGAGATGGAGGCTGCCCCTACTTCCTGTGACAATTTCATATGTTAGAATGGTATATCAACCATACGCACCTGGGAAGAGCTTTCCACACAGGCCTGGTTTGGTCTACTCTACATTAAGAAGAGTGAGGCTGATTCAGACACATTCCTTCATCCTTCCAGGTTGTTTGCCATGGAGATGTCTTTTGCTCTCTCAGGTCCTTCATAGCTGCCTACATCTTCTCCAGAGATCATTTCTGCACGTACCTTTGATGTTCTCAGCAGGTGGAAGATCCCATACATTCTTGTATTGTAAGACCAACACTGTCGCTGCTCTTCAGCAAAGTTAGATTGAGGGAACAGTGTATGATTAGTGTTATTAACATGTTCGATATGGGTTAGGAACCATTCTGCTGCATGAATAATGGTATTGGGAACCTGTGATATTTACAAGAATATAGAGGTGAAATATATGTACGAAAACAGAAATCTAAGTAAGATTTGAAGCCCAGAAGGTCATTTGTCCCTTGATTGGGATACTTAGCGTTGAATTACATTCTGCACAGATGTTTCAGATAAATCGATATACAATGGCATAGGACTTTTCACCTTGGATGATTGAATGTAGAAGAGAACATCCAGTCAAAAAGTGATAGTGGGTAGGATTAGGAAGATAGTTGGTAGGTTTAGGAAGAAGAATGAGTGTAGGATTTGGAACAAAAGTTCTTTAGAAGTAGGGTATCGCTAAGAGAGTGAATGTAAATATCAGCACATGTGACGAGGAAGTCACAATGATTAACTGGGGAAAATATGTAGGAAAGCAGATATCAATAGAGACATTACAAAATCAGGCAAAGTATAAAGTGAGTGACAGGATTAGACATTTTCAACATGGTTGAGTTTGAATATATAATCTTTGGAAGAAACAAATATGTAGTCACCAATAGGATTTTCATTTGAGAGCATTAGGCAACCTGGACATGGATGTTTTTAGTAATCCATGTTCACTTTCCATTTAGGTTTTGTACAATCATAAGTGTGACCTTTGCTTTTTGTGTCCAGAATATTACTGTGATAAAATGTATATGTAGATCAGGTGACATGAGTATTTCTTCCACCATTTCTGGGAGCTATATTTTGAGGACATATAAGTTAGTATTGGGGGTACAAAGAGGTGTACCTGTGTCTATGAATATAGAGATAATTCGTGAATAGACTGTACTGTGAATAAATAATATAACTGGTTCCACTTTAAATAATGGATTGAATTGATATCTGAAACTAAGTAAGAAATCTTATATTGATATAGAACCATTCATTCCAACCAGTTACACATCTAATGGTAATATTAGTGTTATGGTTTATTGTGACGGGTTTGTGAGTTTTGCTTCAAATGTGATAATGGAAATCGAAAATAATGTGTTTGGAAAGAAGTCTCATGAAAAGAGCAGTCAAGAAACATGGAGGAATACATGTGTTCTCAAGCAGGAAGTGATTGAAAGTGAAACAAATGCCTATAAATTTGCGAAATTTTGATGAGACATATATGCTATGATGTGCATAAACTGAAGAAATAGTAATGTACCAGTGTTGAATAAAAAGGAACGTCAAAATGCACATCATGTCTACTTGCATTGATGTTCAACTGGGTCAGTTACTGTAGAAATATTAGGATTTTGGGGGGGATTAATAATACAATTTATTTTAGCACTAGCATGCCACAGAATGTAGAGGAAAGATCAATGGATTTTTAGTTATAGCACTAATAATCTAACATTTAGTGACTATTTTGGATAGTCTAAAATTACATAAGGCTATGTAACATAATTTTTTTTATTTAACATTCATCAAAGCTTGGAATTTTCATAATATTTCTTCTTTTTTATTTTTTATTTTTTCAGTTGTTGATTGACCTTCATTTTGTTTATTTGTATGTGGTGCTGAGAATAGAACCATGTGCCTTACACATGCTAGAAAAGCATGTTACCACTGAGCCACAAACCCAGCCACTCCACTTTTATCTTAACATCATACACTCATGTCCCTCTTCTTTACTCACTTTCTTCCCCATTTTCCCCCTTCTCTCCCTTCCTTTTTCGTTTCCCCTCCATATCTATTTTTCTCTCATGTCATTACAAACAGTAGTATGCTATGAAATTTAAGTTTAAGACTGTTTTTTATAGTCATTCTTTTTCTTGAGAAAATCTAAAAATTATAATCACCTGATAGATATATTACAATACATTTATTACACATATGTATCTATATTCATGCATATGCATTACATATATTATATATATATATACATATATATTTAAAAGTACTTTGATTTTCCTGTTAGAAATAATATAGACCAAGTCTTTCTTAATTCTCAATTCTTCCATAATTAACATCTTACAGTGAAAATCAAATAAACATATTTAAGTAAAAAGGTATCATTCTTATTTATCAATACTAATAATTTAAGGTTTTATATCACATTAAGCTGTAATATGGCATATTAACTCTTATGAATTAGAGAAATTTTATTTGAACAACCTATTATTTAAGGACCATATGCACTGACATTTTAAATGGCGTTCTTGTGATTTCTATTTCTATCAATTGTGTATTAATTGCCAAATACTTATTTTAGTACTTTTCATGTTCATAATTGATATAAAGTCAATTGTTTAATTCTTCTTGTAAGTAGTTACTTATTACAGTAGGGACATTATTAATAATACAACATCTTTATAAGAAAAATGGTACAAATTTATTTTCATGCAAAATTAAGAATAATTGCATGCTCTAAATGTTTGATTGTTGATACATATAATAAAGAGCTTTTGATGAGTCTCTTCCCCAGTAAAACATAAAATGCAAAGATAATGTCCAAATAAAGATAAGAAAAATACACATTATCAGCTAGAAACTATTAAATAAAAGATGAAAAGAACAATCCAACACATTGTACGAACTTGTCAGATGAGGTAGTATTCTGGAAGAATAGCCTAAGACTAGACCTTGTCCATGTCAAAATATTCACGAAAAAAATGAAGTATGAAAAGTGTAGAAAATGCTATGAATTTTTCATGAAGATAGGTGAATTATCCTTTCATCTCAATTTATGTGCATTTTCTGGTAAAATAAATTTGTGATATTTACAACTACACAAAACAAAGTTTCTGCATAGCAAAATGAATACATCTGAACCCATTTTTAGCTGATTTCTTCCCACTAAATTTTAAACCTTTATTTATTTATTTATTTATTTTTATTGGTTGTTCAAAACATTACAAAGCTCAAGATATATCATCTTTCATACATTTGACTCAATTGGGTTATGAACTCCCATTTTTTCCCCAAATACGAATTGTAGAATCACATCGGTTACACATTCACACTTTTACATAATGGCATATTAGTGACTGTTGTATTCTGCTACCTTTCCTATCCCCTACTATCCACCCTCTCCTCCCCTCCCATCTTCCCTCTCTACCTCATCTGCTATTGTTCAATTCTCTCCATTGTTTCCCCCCCACTTCCCCTCACAACATTTTATATGCGATTTTGTGTAACATTGAGGGTCTCCTACAATTTTCATAAGCTTTCCCTTCTCTCTCCCTTTCTCTCCCCCCATTCGTCTTTGTTTAATGTTAATATTTTCCTCATGCTCTTCCTCCCTGTTCTGCTCTTATTTGCTCTCTTTATATCAGAGAAGACATTTGGCATTTATTTTTTAAGGACTGGTTAGCTTCGCTTAACATAATATGCTCTAATGCCATCCATTTCCCTGCAAATTCTATGATTTTGTCATTTTTGTGCTGTGTAATACTCCATTGTGTATAGATGCCACATTTTTTTATCCATTAATCTATTGAAGGGCATCTAAGTTGGTTCCACAGTCTAGCTATTGTTAATTGTGCCGCTATGATCATTGATGTGGCAGTATCCCTATAGTACGCTCTTTTAAGATCCTCAGGGAACAGTCCAAGAAGGGTGATAGCTGGGTCAAATGGTGGATCCATTTCCAGCTTTCCCAGGAATATCCATACTTCTTTCAAAATTGGCCTCACCAATTTGCAGTCCCACCAGCAGTGTACAAGTGTACACTTTTCCCCACATCCTCGCCAACACTTATTGTTGTTTGACTTCATAATGGCTGCTCATCTTACTGGAGTAAGATGGTATCTTAAGGTGGTTTTGATTTGCATTTCTCAGACTGCTAGAGATGGTGAGCATTTTTTCATGTACTTGTTGATTGATTGTATGTCCTCCTCTGTGAAGTGTCTGATTAGGTCCTCGGCCCATTTGTTGATTGGGTTATTTGTTATCTTATTGTTTAATATTTTGAGTTCTTTGTATATTCTGTTTATTAGGGCTCTATCTGAAGTGTGAGGGGTAAAAATTTGTTCCCAGGATGTAGGCTCTCTATTTACCTCTCTTATTGTTTCTCTTCTTGAGAAAAAAACTTTTTAGTTTAAGTAAGTCCCATTTGTTTTTTTCTTGTTATTAACTCTTGGGCTATTGATGTCTTATTAAAGAATTTGGAGCCTGACCCCACAGTATATAGATCGTAGCCAACTTTTTCTTCTATGAGACGCAGTGTCTCTGATTTGATATCTAGCTCCTTGATCTATTTTGATTTAACTTTTGTGCATGGTGAGAAAACGGGATTCAGTTTCATTTTGTTGCATATGGATTTCTAATTTTCCCTGCACCATTTGTTGAAGATGCTATCCTTCATCCATTGCATGTTTATAGCCACTTTATCAAATATAAGAAAGTTGTAATTTTGTGGATTGGTTTCTCTGTCCTCCATTCTATACCATTTGTCCACCTGCCTGTTTTCGTACCAGTACCACACTGTTTTTGTTACTATTGCTTTGTAGTAAAGTTTGAACTCTGGTATCGCTATACCTCCCGATTCACACTTCCTGCTTAGAATTTCTTTTGCTATTCTGTGTCTTTTGTTTTTCTATATGAATTTCATGATTGCTTTATCATTTCTACAAGAAATGCCATTGGGATTTTGATTGGCATTGCGTTAAACCTGTATAGAACTTTGGGTAATTTCGCCATTTTGATGAATTTAGTTCTGCCTATCCATGAACAGGGTACATTTTTCCATCTTCTAAGATCTTTTTCTATCTCTCTCTTTAGGGTTCTGTGGTTTTCACCTCTTTTGTTAGGTTGATTTCCAAGTATCTTATTTTCTTTGAGGATATTGTGAATGGAGTGGTTTTCCTCATTTCAATTTCAGAAGTTTTGTTGCTGATATACAGGAATGCCTTTGATTAATGCGTGTTGGTTTTATATCCTTCATTTATTAACTCTAGCAGTTTCTTTGTAGACCCTTTTGGGTCTGTTAAATATATTACCATGTCATCCACAAATAGCGATAATTCAAGCTCTTCTTTTCCTATTTTTATGCCTTTAATTTCTTTTGTCTGTCTAATTTCTCTGGCTAGTATTTCAAGAACTAAATTGAATAGAAGTGGTGATAGAGGGCATCCCTGTCTTGTTCCAGATTTCAGAGGGAATGCCTTCAGTTTTCTCCATTTAGGATGATCCTAGCCTGAGGTTTAGCATATATAGCTTTTACAATGTTGAGGTAAGTTCCTGTTATTTCTAGTTTTTCTAGTGTTTTGAACATAAAGGGATGCTGAACTGTGTCGAATGTTTTTACTACATCTATCGAGATGATCATATGGTTCTTGTCCTTAAGTCTATTGATGTGGTGAATAGCATTTATTGATTTCCGTATATTGAACCAGCCTTGCATTCCAGGGAAGAATCCTACTTGATCATGGTGCACAACTATTTTGATATGCTTTTGGATTCAATTCACACGGATTTCATTGAGAATTTTTGCATCCAAGTTCATTAGAGATATTGGTTGTAGTTTTCTTTTTTGAAGTGTCTTTGTCTGGTTTTGGGATCAGGGTGATTTTGGACTCCGAGAATGAATTTGGAAGAGCTCCTTATTTTTCTATTTCTTGATATAGCTTGAAAAGTATTGGTACTAATTCTTCTTTGAAGGTTTTTTTGAACTCTGCTCTATACCCATCAGGTCCAGGGCTTTTTTTGGTTGGTAGTATTTTGATGGCTTCTTCTATTTCTTCCTTTGTTTTTGGTCTGTTTAAATTGTGTGTGTCTTCCTGACTGAATCTGGGCAGATCGTATGACTTAAGAAATTTGTCGATATTTTAACTATCTTCTATTTTATTGGAATATAGGGTTTCAAAATACTTTCTAATTATCTTCTGTATTTGTGTACTGTCTGTTGTGATATTGTCTTTTTCATTCCATATGTTAGTAATTTCAGTTGTATCTCTTCTTCTCATCCTTAGCATGGCTAAGGGCCTGTAAATCTTATTTATTTTTTCAAAGAACCAACTTTTAGTTTTATCAATTTTTTCAATGTTTTTTTTTGTTTCAATTTCGTTGATTTCTGCTCTAATTTTAATTATTTCTTGTCTTCTACTACATTTCCTGTTGTTTTGCTCTTCCTTTTCTAGGTTTTTGATGTGTACTGTGAGTTTATTTATTTGTTGTTTTATTCTTTTTTTGAGGAAAGAACTCCAAGAAATGAATTTCGCTCTTAAAACTGCCTTCTTTGTGTCCCATAGATTCCAGTACGATGTGTCTGTATTGTCATTTGATTCTAAAAATATTTTTATCTCCTCCTTTATGTCTTCTGTAACCCATTGATCATTCAGTAGAATATTGTTCATTTTCCATGTGACGTAGGATTTTTCCTTCCTTCTTTTATCATTGATTTCCAGTTTCATTCCATTGTGATCAGATATGGTGCATGGTATTTTCTCCACGCCTTTATATTTACTAAGAGTTGCCCAATGGCATAATATATGGTCTAACTTGGAGTAGGATCCATGTGCTGCTGAGAATAAAGTGTATCCACTTGATGATGGTTGATGTATTCTATATATGTCGGTTACGTCAAGGTTATTGATTGTGCTGTTGAATTCTATAGTTTCTTTATTCAGTTTTTTATAGAGGATCTGTCTAATGGCGAGAGCGGTGTGTTGAAGTCACCCATAATTATTGTGTTGTAGTCTATTTGACTCTTGAACTTGAGGCGAGTTTGTTTTATGAGCATTGCAGCTCAATTGTTTGGTGCATACCAATTGATAATTGTTATGTCTTGTTGGTGGATGGTTCCTTTTAACAATATATAGTGTCCTACTTTATCCCTTTTGATTAATGTAGGTTTGAAGTTGATTTTATATGATATGAGTATGGTTACTCCTGCTTGCTTCCGAGGGCCATATGAGTGGTATGATTTTTCCCAACCTTTCACTTTCAGCCTGTGTATGTCTTTACCTTTCATATGAGTCTCTCGAAGGCAGCATATTGTTGGATTTATTTTTTTGATCCAGGTTACTAGCCTATGTCTCTTGATTGGTGAGTTTAGATTTTTAACATTTAAGGTTACAATTGAAATATGATTTGTACTTCCAGTCATGTTTATTTATTTATTTATTTTAATTTGGGTAGTTTTTACTTTTTGGTTTTTTTC
The DNA here is from genome assembly GCF_048772815.1 of Callospermophilus lateralis. Taxonomy (NCBI): domain Eukaryota; kingdom Metazoa; phylum Chordata; class Mammalia; order Rodentia; family Sciuridae; genus Callospermophilus; species Callospermophilus lateralis. The sequence continues at coordinate 45,695 of NW_027514321.1, forward strand.
TTACCCCTTTACTGAGATACCTCCCGCTGTTAGTTTTGGGCACTATTTTTCAATTCCTCTTCTTGTAGTATTTTGCTCAAAATGCTTTGCAGTGCTGGTGTTCTGTCTGCGAATTCTTTTAGCTTTTATTTATCAGGAAGGACTTAATTTCATTGTCAAATCTGAAGCTTAATTTTGTTGGATACAGTATTCTTGGTTGGAATCCATTATTTTTCAGTGTTTGAAATACATTGTTCAAAGACCTTCTCGCTTTCAATGTTTGTGATGAAAAATCAATTGTTAACCTTATTGGTTTACCCCTGAATGTTATCTGCCTACTTTCTTTCGTAGCTTTTAATATTCTCTCCTTGTTCTGTATGTTGGCTATCTTCATAATTATATGTCTTGGAGTTTGTCTATTATGGTTTTGAATGTTTGAGGTCCTGTAGGCTTCCAGGATATGGCAATCCATTCCATCTTTCATCTCTGGGAAGTTTTCTAGAATTATTTCATTTAATATGTTGTTCATTCATTCGGTTTGAATTTCTATGCCTTCTTCTATCCCGATGACTCCCAATTTTGTTTTTTTTTATGACATCCCATATCTCTTGAATAGTTGCTCATGGGATTTAAGCATGTTTTCTGTGTTGACTATATTCTTTTCAAGTTGACAAACTTTGTCTTCATTATCTGATGTTCTGACTTCTACTTGATCTAGTCTATTTGTAATATTCTTGTTTGAGTTTTTAATTTGGTTTATAGTTTCCTGCATTTCTAGAATTACTGTATGATTTTTTAAAAGATCTCTATCTCCTGGTAAAGCTTGTTCTTTGCCATTTGAATTTGTTAGTTTAATTCATTTTCAAAATATACTTTTATCCTTAGACTTGCTGCCTCATGTCTTCTCTCTTATTCCTTTCCATCTGAGTTAGGTATGACTTAAGTTTTTTCCCTATCCCTGTTTCTGATGCTTCTAGGTTCTCCTGTAGTATTAAGTTGTCCTTCATTGTTTGTACACCTTGTTTTCCCTTGTTTTTTCATGATGTTCACGTCATTTTCCAGCTCTATTTGATTGCTGTGTTTCTGCTCTCTTCTATAGATTTGTTATGGGTTTATATATCTCTGTTTTCTCTCCTTTGTGTTGGTAGACTATGCCTGCTTAAGTGGATTCCGCTGTTAAGGAATTCTGATGGCCGAGCTCCAGTGATGTCACCTCTCTGCTGTGGTGGGCCCCAGGCTCCTTGCCGGAGTGTCCGAATTGGGTGGGTGGACTGGATTGTCTCTGGTTGGTTTCAGCTCCCGGTCGCTGGCAGGCCGGCAGTCTCCAGCCACCCAGTAGCGCGGGCAGCTTGTGGTCTGTCTTCAGCTGGTGGGTGATCTCTAGCCACACAGTTGCGCGTTCGGTCGCCGGCAGGCGCGCGTTCTCCAGCCGTCAAGACATAGCGTCAGCAGGTGGGCTGGCGCCAGCAGGAAGGTGGTCTCCAGTTGCCCAGTCACACTGGCAGTGGGCCGGCGTTCTCCAGCCAGCCAGTCAGGAGGGCCTGGCCTCTAGTCCCCTGGTTTATCCTGCTAGTCCTGATTTCTCCTGCTAGACCAGATTTCTCCTGAGTCATGCTTCTCGGCAGCTCAAACTGTTCTCTGGGTCTGCCGTTTGTTGGGTGGGGAGGGTGTCTATTGGGAACCCTGGAACTCTATTGTTTTAATTTTTTTCGCTTGCCCATCGCCCCGCACTGGCTAGACAAGTTTCATTTTTGCCGCTGATGGGAAGGGGAGATGAAGGTCAGGTGCCTCTAGTTTTCCCCGAGTCTTTATGCAGACTTCCTCTGATTATTCCTCCCCCAAAAGCCTAGGAGATATTTTATGCGAATTCCCCTCTGTATGTGAGATGAGCTGAGAAACACACACCTGTTTTATTCTTGCAATCTGTCAGGGAGTGGTGGTGGTTACTTCAGCTCTCCAAGATGGTGGCTGTTGGTTTCCTTTGTGGAGTTTCTGCTTTGGGGCATAGAAATGTACTGCTAACTTCCCCGTCTGAAATCCCGAATTCAGCTGGGGGCTCAGTGGATGCTCAGCCAGCAGGATTCCACAGAATCCGCAGCAACGTTTCTCCCTGCTTGCTGGTCGCTTCTCGGTGGTGCCTCACCATTTGTAGACACAGGGCAGGTCACGCGGATCAATCAGAATGGATCTCCAGTTGCACAAGTGGCTTGTGTTTGAGACTCAATTACCGGACCTCGGTGGTGGAAATCATTCTTCTAGGTTTCGGTAAACACCCATTTTCCTGTAAGATCCTAACAAGATAGTTTTTCATTGCTCTAACTCGTTATTCACTTGCGCAGTGGCAGGGTACACTGGGTGTGATACACTGTCTTCACAGCCATCTTGCAATGCCGAAATATTAGGATTTGGATGCACCATTTACTGAAAACTGTTTCAGTACTAGGAAAAAATATGTATTTCAGGTGGATGAATATTTCTGAGAATAATTTTTTAAAAATTGGATTATAAATCCACATACATGAATATGAATGAATTTAGGGAGTGCAAAATAAGACACAAATATTTCATATTTTGAAAAATCTGGAGAGTATATATATATATATATATATATATATATATATATATATATACACACACACACACACACAGACATTAAAAACTAGCAATATATATGCCAATCAAAATTCATCATGAAATACATATCATCCACAGACCCAAAAATATTCATATACTGAACATGGATTTATGTATAATGTTGTTCAACTAGGAGGCTTACCCATAGGTTGAATTTTCAGTTCCAACAGCATTTAGGAGGAGTGATCTCTTCTCACAATTTGTATTTGCCAAGTCAGTCACCTCACAAAAATGTACGTGTGATACCAGGTACAATTCTATATGTGCATATAAAATTACATGTGCTGAATAGGCTACAGAGAAAAGGAGACAGGAATTCACATATTTGTTAACTTTCAAAACACACGGAGAACTATTTCAACAAAAAAAATGACTAGATTTATAACTCCTACCCTATATAATGCAAAAGGCAATTCCAACTATACACCATGCCTCCTCTGAACTGCTTGTATTTCTATTCTGTTTTGGTTATTATTCTCTATCATATTACGATTAGTAGTCAGAGTCTAGTATGGTAGGGGTTAGAGTCAGGGATTCAGTATTTCGAATGGAAATTTGGAAAATGTATCCAATGTGTATGCAAATATGTGCCACACAAAATCTTCCCACTCCTCCAGAACAATGGCTTGACATTATCTTCGCCCCAAGTAAGACATAATTAGAGGAGAAGAATTAGAAAATCAGTGAATACTTCTCTGGAATGTAATATGCTAAGAAGTTCACTACCTTGAAGGTGGTACAGGAGTTTCCAAAAGTAAGGGACAGGGTGAACACTCCATAAACATGGAGCTCTGCTGGCCTAAAGACTTCTTGAGAAATTTCCTCTGAGGTTGGGCACTTGAAACATATGTTGTTATGAGGAGCTTTAGCTTCCTTTGTACTGAGATCATCAAAGCTGGGTCTGCACCTATGTGACCTGTAAAACATAGTTTCTTATTTTCCAATTAACATGAGACACCAGTCCTGAATTTGATCTTTGTAGGTAAACTGTGGCCACTGGGTTCTAAGTGTCTCCCTGTGTGGACTGTGAAGCCATTTGTTCATCCTCCAATTTTCATGGTGTTTCTTGCTGCTGTATTTGCTTATGAAGTAAAAAAAAGATCACCTGGGACACAGTGCTTGAGGGAGTTCTGTCACGTGTGGTGGGTCAGGGTCTGCAAGAGAATATACCAACAATGCTTCTATTCCACATAGCTTTTCCCCTTGACCACAGCAACATAATTCTCAACATTGCCCTGAAACCTCTCTATATAACAAGATACCATTACATATAAGGGTCTGCTGGCTGCACCATGTCAGTCACAAGGCATTTGGAAGCCAATGGAAGATCAACATGACCCCACCAGAGATGTTTTATCACACACCTCCCCTCCTCTGATCTAGGCCCACTACTCAGCAGGCTCCAATTTACTGGCATCTCTGTTATACACCATTTTGATGAAACCTAGTCAATCAAGGCACTGTCTGGTATACTCATGATCAGCAACCGGTTTTCCAAATTTTCTCCAGTGCCACCTGGTCATGGAAATTTCAATAATTTTATTGTATTTATCTAGCCATTTTTCACGGATGAAGATGGAGGCACTGTGGATTTCAATTTGTACAGGAACCATTAAATGATGAGAAACCTCATTTCGATGAATGCTCTGTAGAACTGTTAAAGACAAGGCTTCCCAGGGAGTGGCCAAAAAGTCACATGAAATCAGACCCATTGAGGTCTACAATGTGAGGTCCATGTGTGTTTTGACTGTCACCTATGCCTACCAAGTCTTTCAGAAAAAAAAAATCATGTGGTATCCTGGCTGAGATTCCCAGTGCTCTGTGGAAAGCCACCCTGGGCCTAGATCTCAGTTTCCAAGGGAGACTCTCATGCGTGCCCTCCTAGAATCCCAACACAATTCATGGCACAAGTTCTCTGAGATCAGATCCAGAATGCACTCTCTAAGTGTAATCACACCAGAGTTCAAGCCCATGTGGACCCAGGCATCTCCTTTAACAGCCACATAATGACCACAATTAAACCAAAACACTCCCACATGGCCCTCATCTTTTTCCATATAGATACTCATCATAACCTCTGGCTGGAGGTTTCCATGAGGGGCACATTCCAAGACAGTGTCCAAAATAAGCTCCCTTGCCCCTCATTTGCCTAAAGTCAGGGTGGCCTGGACATACTTCCTGTGAACCCGGAGTGATCAAATAGGCATGCCGTTAATACTGCACCGCTTCTTCAATTTGAGGCCTACTGAGTTAGAGGTATAGATTCTTTATGTAAATTAGAGTCATGAGAAAACCCAAGCACCTTTGCAGGGCTTTGAAGAACTCAATTGACACAAAGGATCCCTATTCTCACTTGATAGAGGTCAGGAACCTCACAGAGGAAAGCGAGACTTTATCCACAATGACTGGTGTATTTGCCATTTTGGTTTTGGATGCACACATGGGATCTTTCTTTAGATCCATCTGGTGCTGAGAATCTAAGCCACAACCTCACACAGGGCCAAGATGCTAATTCAGACACATCCCTTTCCAAAGCAATTAAGCAAAGAGCCACAGGTGATGCCCAATCATTTCCATTTGAAAACTGTTTACTTCAGGCTTCACAAAGGGGTGGCCAGAGCAAGAACTTCCTGACATTCAGTTCATCAGAACAATATATAAGCAAAATGCCCAAAGCAGGGTTTTTCCACTGAGATTTTCCTGGTCACACTGATATCTGAGTTTTTTGAGATGCTCGCCATTCCCTTCAGCTATCCAGTACATGGCCATGTCACAGAGCTTGGAGGTGGTATATATGTTGGACACAAAACCATGATCCTATTCTGGAGAGTGAACAGAGTTCATGAATAAACCTGGAAATTAGGAATGTATTAGGTTATGCCCATCTTTAAGTAAAGCCGCAAACCATTCATAAATTGGGCAGGATGAAATGGGAAGCTTTCTACTAGACAGGACACATCCATTGATGCACTCTCTTTTCTAATGTCTACAACCACGGACACCATGGGATACACAGACATAGAAACACTCTCCTTTTCAAACGACTTACGAGAAACAGTTCACTCCAAACCAAACAAACCACCTTTTTTTCCTATTCTCACAACATGAGACAAAATCACAAACTCACAACCACACCCACAAAGGCACCTTTTTACCCTAAGTAGGTCTGTGACTCTATGGAGTGTCCTCTGACTGGTGGGCCACACAATGTTCCCCCGAAATGTCCTGTCCTGTCTCAGATATGGTCTCCTTGGCCATCTCTATGAAGTTGTCAGGAGCCAGCGGTGGGCCACTATCTGCTTTTTCAGGAAAGGCCCCTCTTCAGAGCTCTCTTGGCTTTTGGCCATTCTAACATCAGTAGGTACAAAGAAAGACTGACTCTGTCCTTGGTAATTCCAAACAAGTGAACCCACTGGGACTGGTACTGGGACTGGCTCTGTGTGCCTGGCTTCCAGGATCCTAAGTTCAGAGAGTTCCATCACCAAGGGAGTAAGGTGAGGTCACTTCCTTCAGGAACTGAATGAGGTCACTGCCTTGGCAAACACTTTATCCTAACAGTTGCTTCCAAGTGTCTCATTAGATGGAGGCTTCCCCTACTTCCTGTGAAACATTCACAAGTTAGAATGGTATATCAACCATAGGAACCCGGTAATAGCTCTCCACACAAGCCTGGTTTGGTCCATCTCCTCTACATTGAGAAGAGAGGTTCTGATTCAGACACATCCCGTCATCCTGACCAGGTATTTTGCCATGGAAGATTACTTTTGCTTTCTCAGGTCCTCCATAGCTGACTACATATTCTCCAGGGATCATTTCTGCATTGAACTTGTGGTTCTCAACAGGTGAAAGATCCCCTACATTCCTGTATTGTAAGACCAACTCTGTCCCTGCTCTTCTTTAAATTTACATTGAGGGAACAGTGTATTGTTAGGGTTAATAAAATGTTTGATTTGGGTTAGAAATCATTCTGCTGGATGAATAATGGTATTGGGAACCTGCGATATTTTTAAAAATATAGAGGTGAAATATATAAATGAAAAAAGAAAGTCTAGGTAATTTTGAAGCCCAGAGGGGCAATGGGCCCTTCATTGGGATACTTAGCTTTGATTTACATTGTGCACAGATATCTCAGATAAATCGATATACAATGGCATAGGACCTTGTTCCTTTTATGATTAAAATTTGAAGAGAACATCCAGTCAAAAAGGGATAGTAAGTAGGATTAGATAGATATTCGGTAGGTTAACAAAGAAGAGTGAGTATAGGATTTGGAACAAAAGTGCTTTAGCAATAGGGTTTGGGTTAAAGTGTGAAAGTAAATATCAGCACACTTGAAGGGTCAGTCACAATGATGAACAGTGGAAAATATGTAGGAAAGCAGATATCAATAGAGATATTACAAAATCAACAAATGGGCCAAGGACCTGAACAGACACTTCTCAGAAGAAGACATACAATCAATTAATAAGTACATGAAAAAATTCTCACCTTCTCTAGCAGTCAGAGAAATGCAAATCAAAACCACCCTAAGATACCATCTCACTCCAGTAAGATTGGCAGCCATTAGGATGTCAAACAATAATATGTGCTAGCGAGGATGTGGGGAAAAGGGTACACTTGTACATTGCTGGTGGGACTGCAAAATGGTGCGGCCATTATGGAAAGCAGTATGGAGATTCCTGGGAAAGCTGGGAATGGAACCACCATTTGACCCAGCTATCGCCCTCCTCGGACTATTCCCTGAGGACCATAAAAGAGCATGCTATAGGGATACCTACACATCAATGATCATAGCAGCACAATTCACAATAGGCAGACTGTGGAACCAACCTAGATGCCCTTCAATAGATGAATGGATAAAAAATAATGTGGCATCTATACACAATGGAGTATTATGCAGCACTAAAAAATGACAAATTCATGGAATTTGCAGGGAAATGGATGGCATTAGAGCAGATTATGCTAAGTGAAGCTAGCCAATCCTTAAAATACAAATGCCAAATGTCTTCTTTGATTTAAGGAGAGCAATTAAGAACTGAACAGAGGGAAAGAGCATGAGGAAAATATTAACATTAAACTGAGACAAGTGATGGGAGGGAAAGGGAGAGAGAAGGGAAATTGCATGGAAACGGAAAGAACCCTCATCGTTATACGAAATCACATATACGAGGTTGTGAGGGGAAAGGGGGGGAAGGGAGAGAACGGAACAACAACAGATGAGGTAGAGAGGGAAGATGAAAGGGGAGGGGAGGGGGGATAGTAGGGGATAGAAAAGTCAGCAGAATACAACAGTCACTAATATGGCATTATGTAAACATTGTGAATGTGTAACTGATGTGATTCTGCAATCTGTATTTGGGTTAAAAATGGAAATGCTAACTCACTTGAATCAAATGTATGAAAGATGAAAAAAAAATTAAAAAAGGACTAAATTGGCTCATCGTAACAATAAAAAAAGAGATATTACAAAATCAGGCAAAGTATAAAGTGAGTGATATGATTAGATATTTGCAACAGGGTTGATTTTGAATATATAATCTTAGGAAGAAACAAATATGTAGTCACCAATAGGATTGATATTTGAGAGCATTAGGCAACCTGAACATGGAAGTAATCCATGTTCACTTTCCATTTAGGCTTTAGTACAATAATAAGTGTGAACTTTGCATTTTGTGTCCAGAATATTACTGTGATAAAATGTATATGTAGATTAGGTGACATGAGTATTTCTTTCACCATTTCTGCGAGTAATATTTTGAAGACATATACATAAGTATTGGTTGTACAAAAAGCTGTACCCTGTGTCTATGAATATACAGATAATGCATGAATAGACCATACTGTGAATAAATAGTATAGCTGGTTCCACTTTAAATAATGGATTGAATTGATATTCACAAAGGAGTGGTCTGAGGCAAAAACCTTCCTGAAATTCAGGGCAACAGAACAATAGGTAAACAAAACGCACAAAGCAGGGTTTCTCCACTGAGACTTTCCTGTTCACACTGATATCTGAGTTTTCTGAGATGCTCGCCTTTCCCTTCAGCTATCCAGTACATAGCCATATCACATAGCTTGGAGGTAGTACATATCTTGGACACAAAACAATGAGGCAATTCTGGAGAGTGTCCAGAATTCAGGATGTAAACAGAAACTTTGAAAGATAGCAGGTGTTTCCCTTCAATAAGGAAAGCTGCAGTCCATTAATAAATCAGGCAGGATGAATGTTGCAAAGCTTTCTCCTAGACAGGACACATCCATTGATGCATTTTCTTTTCTAATGTCTACAACCACGGACAGAGTGGGATACACAGACATAGAAGCACTCGCCTTGTCAAAGGACTTACTAGAAACAGTCCACGCCAATTCAAACAAACAGCCTTTCTTACATCTTCTCAGAACTTGAGAAAAAACCATACACACACCTACACCCACAAAGGCACCTCCTTTGTGGAGTGTCCTCTGAATGGTGGGCCATACTATATTCCCCCAAAATGGCCTGTTGTATCTCAAATCTGGTCTCCTTGGCCAACTCTGTGCAGTTGTCAGGAGCCAGCGGTGAACCAATACCTGCTTTCTCAGAAAGGTCTTTCTTCAGAGCTTTCCTGGCATTTGGCCATTCTCACATCTGTTGGTACTAAGAAAGACTGACTCTGTGCTTGGTAAATTGAAACAAGTGAGACCACAGGGACTGGGACTGCGACTGGCTCTGGGTGCCTCTCTTCCTGGATCCCAAGTTCAGAGAGTTCCATCACCAAGGAAGTGAAGTGAGGTCACTTCCTTCAGGAACAGAATGAGGTCACTGCCTTGGCAACCTCTTTGTCCTAACAGTAACTTCTAAGGGTCCCATGAGATGGAGTCTGTCCCTTCTTTCTGTCACACTTTCACAAGTTAGAATGGTATATCAACCATAGGCACCTGGGAAGAGCTCTCCACACAGGCCTGATTTGGTCCATCTTCTCTACATTTAGAAGATAGAGGTTGATTCAGACACATCCATTCATCTTGACCAGGTTGTTTACCATAAAAGATGACTTTTCCTCTCTCAGGTCCTTCATAGCTGCCTATATCTTCTCCAGGGATCATTTCTGCATGGACCTTTGATGTTCTCAGAAGATGGAAGATCCCCTACATTCCTGTATTGTAAGACCAACTCTGTCCCTCCTCTTTTGTAAAGTTAGATTGAGGGAACAGTGTATGTTTAGGGTTAATAACATGTTTGATTTGGGTTAGGAATCTCTCTGCCCCATGAATAATGGTATTGGGAACCTGTGATATTTACAAGAATATATAGGTGAAATGTAAGTATGAAAACAGAAATCTAGGTAAGATTCGAAGTCAGAAGGGCATTGGGTCCTTGAGTGGGATTCTTAGGTTTGAATTATGTTCTGCATATATGTCTCCGACAAATTGAAATACAATGGTTTAGGACCTTATACCTTGGATGATTAATTGTCGAAGAGAACATCGAGTCAAAAAGCAATAGTCAGTAGGATTAGGAAGATAGTCAGTAGGTTTAGAAATAAGAGTGAGTATAGGATTTAGACCAAAATTTCTTTAGCAATAGGGTCTCGGGTAGACATTGAATGTAAATATCAGCATATGTGAAGTGTCAGACACAATGATGAACTGGGGAATATATGTAGGAAAGCAGATATCAATAGAGATATAAGGAAATCAGGCAAAGTATAAACTGAGTGATAGGATTAGACATTTTCAACAGGCTTGAAGTTGAATATATAATCTTAGAAAGAAACAAATATGTAGTCACCAATAGGATTTACATTTGAGAGCATTAGGCAACCTGGATATGGTTGTTTTTAGTAATCCATGCTCACTTTCCATTTAGGCTTTGATACAATCATGAGTATGACCTTTGTTTTTTGTGTCCAGAATATTACTGTGATAAAAAAAGAAATATATATATATATATATATATATATATATATATAGATAGATAAGGTGACATGTTTATTTCTTCTACCATTTTTGGGAGCAATGTTTTGAAGAGGTATAAATTAGTATTGGGGGAACAAAGAGGTGTACACTGTGTCTATGAATATAGAGATAATGCATTAATAGACCATACTGTGAATAAATAGCATACCTGGTTCCAACTTTAATAATGGATTGAATTGAAATGTGAAAATGTACAGGAAATCTTATATTGATATTCACACATTCATTCCAACCACTTATACATCTAATGGTAATATTAATGTTATGGTTTATCTTGAAGAGTGTGTGGGTTTAGCTTCAAAATTGATTATGGAAATCGAAAATAATGTGTTTGGAAAGAAGTCTCATGAAAAGACCAGTCAAGTAACATGGAGGAATACATGTGTTCTGAAGCAGGAAGTGATTAAAAGTGAAACAAATTCCTATAAATTTCTGAACTTGTGAATGAAATATATAACCTATGATGTGCAAAAACTGAAGAAATTGTAATGTACCAGTGTTGAATTAAAATGAATGTCAAAATAGACATCATGTCCCATAGGAATATACTTGCATTGATGTTAAACTGGGTCAGTTACTGTAGAAATATTAGGATTTGTAAGCACCATTGATTGAAGTTAGTTTTCAGCACTGGGAAACAAATATGTATTTCAGGTAGATGATTATTTCTGAGAATAATCTTGTGAAAAGTTGATTATAAATCCACATACATGAACATGAATGAATTTACGGAGTGTATATAAGACAAATATATTTCATATTTTATAAAATCTGTAGAGTGTATGTATATATATATATATATATATATATATATATATATATAGACAAAAAAACACAAAAATTCATTAAAAAGTATCAATATATATATGCCAATCGTAATTCATCATGTAATATATATCACCCTCAGATGCAAAAATATTTATTTTACTAAACATGGGTTTATGTATAATATTGTTCTAATAGGAAGCTCACCCATAGTTTGGATTTTCAGTTCCAACAGCGTTTAGGAGGACTGATCTCTTCTTACAATTTGTTTCTGCCAAGTCAGCCAACTCATAAAAATATACGTGTGATACCAAGTAGGAATCTATATGTGCATATAAAAAGTACATGTGCTGAGTAGGCTACAGAGAAAGGGAGACAGGAATTCACATATTTGTTAACTTTAAAAACGCATGGAGAGAGCTGGGGATGTGGCTCAAGTCGTAGCGCGCTCGCCTTGCATGCGTGCGGCATGGGTTCGATTCTCAGCACCACGTGCAAACAAAGATGTTGTGTCCGCCGATAACTAAAAAAATAAATATTATAGAATTCTCTCTCTCCTCTCTAACTCTCTCTTTAAAAAAAACACATGGAGGACTATTTCAATTAAAAATTGAGTAGATTTATAAAACCGACCCTTTATCATGCAAGAGGGAAGTCCAACTATACACCATGCCTCCTCTGAACTGCTTGTATTTTCATTTTTTTTGTTTATTTTTCTCCATCATATTAGGATTAGTAGTCAGAGTCTAGTAGGGTATGAGTTAGTGTCAGGGATTCAGTATTTCGAATGGAGAATTGGAAAATGGATCAATGTGTATGCAAATGTGTACTACAAAAAAATTTTCCCACTCTCATTCAGAACAATGCCTTGACATTACCTTCACCCCAAGTAAGACACAATTAGAGGAGAAGAGTTAGAAAATCTTTGAATACATATCTGAAATTGAAAATGCTTAGGGTTCACAACCTTGGAGATTGTAGAGGAGTTTCCAAAAGTAAGGGACAGTGTAAAAACTCTACAAACATGGAGATTTGCCTGCCTAAAGACGTCTGGAGAAACTGTCTCTAGGTTGGGCACTTGAAATATATGTTTTTGTGAGGATCTTTAGCTTCCTTTCCAGTGAGACCATCAAAGCTGCGTCTTCATCTCTGTGATCTGGAGGACATGGTTTATAATTTTCCAATAAACATGAAGCAGCAGTGCTGAATTCTCTCTTGTATGTAAACTGTGGCCACTGGGGGCTAAGTGTCTCCCCATATGGACTGCGAAGCCATTTTATCATCCTCCACTTTTCCTAATGTTTCTTCCTGCTGCACTCGGAGTTTGGTATTTGCTTCACGAAATACAAGGAGTTCAACTGGGACAGAGTGTTGCCGCGAGTTCTGTCACGTGTGGTGGATCAGGGTCTGCAGGAGAATGCACCAACAGGGCTTGTATACCACATAGGATGCCCCCTTGACCATAGCAACCTGATTCTGAACATTGCACTGAAACCTCTCCATATAACAAGTTGCCTTTACATATAAGGGTCTGCTGGCTGCACCATGTCAGTCACAAGCCATTTGGAAGCCAATGGCAGATCCACATGGCCCCACCTCAGATGTTTTATCACACATTTGCTCACCACTGCTCTAGGCCCACTACTCAGCAGGATCCAAATTATTGAGATCTCTGTTCTACACCATTTTCATCAAAACCAGTCAATCAAGGCACTGTCTGGTACACTCGTGATCAGCCACAGGACATCCAAATGTTCTTCATTGCCACCTGGTCATTGGAATTTCAAAAATTTCATGGTATTTATCTAGCCAATTTTCAATTATGAAGTTGGAAGCACTATGGCTTTCAAATCATTCAGGAATCATTCAATGGTGAGGAAGCTCATTTCAATGAAAAATTTGAAGAACTCTCACAGGCAAGGCTTCCCAAAGAGTGGCCTAAAAGTCACATGAATCCAGGCCCATCGAGGTCTACAATTGAGGTCCATGTGTGTTTTGACTAGCAAATATGGCTTCCAAGTCTTTCAGAAAAAAATAATTTGATATCCTGGCTGAGATTCCCAGTGCTCTGTGGAAAGCCACCCTAGGACTAGATCTCAGTTTCCAACGGAGACTCTCATGCATGGCCTCCTAAATTCTTAACACAATTCATGGCAATACTTCTTTGATGATTGATCCAGAACTGAGTGTTTAAGGGGAATGACACCAGAGTTCAAGCCCAGGTGGATCCAGTCATCTCTTCCAACTGCCACACGAATGACTACAATTAAAACCAAAACACTTCCACATGGTCCTCACCTTCTTCCAGAGAGACACTCATCATTACCTCTGGCTGGAGTTTTTCATGTGGGACGCATCCCAAGAGAGTGTCCGAAATAATCTTCCTTGCCCCTCATTTGCCTAAAGTCAGGGTGGCATGGTCACCCTTCCTGTGAACCTGGAGTGATCCAATAGGCCTGCTTCTCCAATTTGAGGCCTACTGACTCTCAGGGATAGATTCTTTAAGTGATTTGGAGTAACAAGAAAACACAAGCACCTCTGCAGTTCTTCAAAGAACTCATTTGACCTAAAGGATCCCTATTCTCACTTGATAGAGGTCAGAATCCTAACAGAGGAAGGCAAGAGACTCATCAACAATGACAGATTTTGGCCATTTTTGTTTTGATTGCACACATGCAATCTATCTTTAGATCCATCATGTGCTGAGAATCTAAGCCACAACCTCATACAGGGCCAAGAGGCTGATTTAGACACATCCTTTTACAAGCAATTAAGCAAAGATCCACAGGTGATGCCCATTCATTTCCATTTGAAAACTGTTTTATTCAGGCTTCACAAAGGGGTGGCCTGAGGCAAAGACCTTCCTGACATTCAGGACAACAGAACCATAGGTAAGCAAATGAACCAAAGCAGGGTTTCTCCACTGAGAATTTCCGGGTCACACTGATATCTGAGTTTTCTAAGATGTTCCCATTCTCTACAGCTATCAAGTATATGGACATGTCTCAGAGCTTGGAGGTGGTACATATCTTGGAAACAAAACCATGAGACTATTCTGGAGAGTGGCCAGAATTCAGGAAGAAAACAGGAACTTAGGAATTTAGTAGGTGTTGCCCATCCATAAGGCAAACCAAAGTCCATTCTTCAATTAGGCAGGATGAATGCTGGGAAGTTTTCTACTAGACAGGACACATCCTTTGATGCCTTCTCTTTTCTAATGTCTACAACCACGGACACAGTGGGATACTCAAGACTTAGAAACACTAGCCTTGTCAAACGACTTACTAGAAACAGTCCACTCCAACCCAAAAAAACTGCCTTTTCTATCTATTCTCAGAACATGAGAGAAAAGCACAAACTCACTGAACACCCACAAAGGCACCTCCTTAACCCAAGTAGGTCTGTGACTATCTGGAGTGTCCTCTAACTGGTGGGCCATACTATGTTCCCCTGAAATGGCCTGTCCTTTCTCAGATCTGGTCTCCTTGGCCAACACTGTGAAGTTGTCAGGAGCCAGTGGTGAACCAATACCTGCTTTCTCAGGAAAGGCCCCTCTTCAGAGCTCTTCTGCCATTTGACAATCCTCATATCAGTCGGTACCAAGGAAGACTGACTCTGTCCTTGGTAAATCCAAACAAGTGAGACCACTGGGACTGGGACTGGGACTGGCTCTGGGTGCCTGGCTTCCTGCATCACAATTTCAGATTTTTTGATCACCAAGGAAGAGAGGTGAGGTCACTTTCTTTAGGAACTGAATGAGGTCACTACCTTGGCCACCACTTTGTCCTAACAGTTGCTTCGAAAGGTCCCATGAAATTGAGGCTGCCCCTACTTCCTTTGACACTTTCACAAGTTAGAATGGTATATCAACCATAGGCACCTGTAAACAGCTCTCCACACAGGCATGGTTTCATCAGTTCTCTACATTACGAAAGGAGAGGCTGATTCAGACACATCCCTTCATACTGACCCTGTTGTTTGCCATGGAATATGACTTTTCCCCTCTTAGGTCCTTCATAGCTGCCTGCAACTTCTTCAGGGTATAATTTCTGCATGGTCCTTTGATGTTCTCAGCAGGTGGAAGATCCCCTACATTACTGTATTGTAAGATAAACTCTGTCTCGGCTCTTCTGTAAAGTTAGTTTGAGGGAACAATGTATGGTTAGGCTTAATAACATGTTTCATTTGAGTTAGGAATCATTCTGCTTAATGAATAATGGTATTGGGAACTTGTGATATTTACAAGAATATATTGGTGAAATATAAGTTTGAAAACAGAAATCTAGATAAGATTTGAATCCAGGAAGGGCATTGGGCTGTTGATTGGGATACTTAGCTTTGAATTATGTTCTGCACAGATGTCTCAGATAAATCAATATACAATGGCATAGGACCTTGTACCTTGGATGATTGCTTGTCAAAGAGATCATCCAGTCAAAAAGGGATAGTCTTTAGGATTAGGAAGATAGTCGGTATGTTAGAAAAAAGAGTGAGTATAGGATTTGGACCAAAAGTTCTTTAGCAATAGGGTTTCGGATAAAGAGTGAATGTAAATGTCAGCACATGTGAAGAGTCAGTCACAATGATGAACTGGGGAAAATATGTAGGAAAGCAGATATCAATAGAGACATTAGGAAATCAGGAAAATATAAAGTGAGTGATAGGATTAGTCATTTTCAACAGGGTTGAGGTTGAATATATTATCTTAAGAAGAAACAAATATGTAGTCACCAATAGGATTGATTTGAGAGCGTTAGGCAACCTGGATATGGATGTGTTTAGTAATCCATGCTCACTTTCCATTTAGGCTTTGGTGAAAGGTTAATAAAATAGGTACTTGTTACTTACTGTTTTGCTGTATGCTTAACAAAACACTGTTGAAGTCTTGAGGACTGTTTGCTAATCTTGTTTCCAGAATGTGCTGTCCCCAACTGCCAAACTGCAAATGTATACCCTCACCCGTTTGCACGCAAACCACCCACTTGCCCTGACCCATCAATAAACTTCCCTCCCTGCCCTCTCCAAGGAAAGCATATAAGCTCTGCTTAAGCTGTTCTCATTGCTCTCTGCTCTATTCAAGTGAGCTCTGAGCCCCAGAATGCTGGACCCATAATAAACCATTTACTGTTGCTTGAGACATTCCTCTGGTGGTCTCTTCCTCTGATGCTTGCCCGACCTTTACATCTGGAGGCACGAGCAAGATCCGGCAGCGGCGGATGAAAGATCCCCAAGGGGCTCTTTTCAGGGTAAGTAAGGGAACTCTTTTTGGTTTTAGGTTTCAGGTTAGGGCTTGGCAAAATGGCTATTGGTGATGAGCGTGAGCTCTCTCTGACAGAGGCTGACATACGTGTCACAGAGCCACAGGCCACGTCCCTGGGGGATGCCCCAGAGGACTCAGGAAATCGAGGAACAATAGTCTCCTTGACTCAGTGATATTTTGCTTCGGATTCAGTATTGCCAGCCCATCAGGTTTTGCCGGCTACTCAGTCCTGGCCTCAGTATTGGACGTCCATTGCCTGTCTTTATTGTCTTGTCTTGTCAGTGTAGTGTGTGATTTCTTTCACTGTTTGTGTATCTCTCATTTTGGGACAGAGCACTTCAACACCTCTCTTCCTGACCCTTGATCACTAGACCAAAGTCTGTGCAAGGCCCAGAATCTTTCTTTTTCAGTAAATTGCTGGACCTGGCAGACCCTCTGTGCCTCAGAATGACCCACCTTTGGAGTTGGATAGCCCCTAGAAACATCTACTTCCCACTAATTTGAAACGTCAGAGATTTTGTCTTTCAACCGGGGCCACATAGACATCCAGATCAACAGCCATATATCTTAACTTTGCAGGACCTCTGCAAATCTCCTCCTACATGGGTGAAGCCTTTCTTTGTCTCTGCGCCCACTCCTACTCCTTCCACCATGATTCTATCTCACAAACCCTCTGCTCTTCCTCCTCCAACCTCTGTTCTCCCTGAGTCTCAAGACTCTACTGGACTCTCCTACCCTTCTTATCCGCTGCCGTCGTCCACCAACCCCCAACAACCTCTAAGTGATTCCTTTGCTGCTGACTTAGCCTCTCCGCCATTGGAGAAAGCTAGGCCGGCCCAGCGCCCACCAGATGACTCCCCCTTGTCACACACACAGCCCCTCCTTCCCTGGAGAAAGCTGGCCCGGCTAAAAGAACTCAAAGAACTCCCTGGCGTTTTCACACCTGCCTACTTGGGATGACTGCCAACAAATCCTAGGGATTCTCTTCATGACAGAGGAACGAGAGAGAAACTTTCTGGAAGCTAGAAAAAAATATCCTCGGACCAGATGGGTGACCAACACAACTTCCCAACATAATCAAAGCCGGCTTACCCTTGAACTGACCCAACTGGGACCCCGACACCTTTGAAGGTAGGGAGCATCTGTCCACTTATTGCCGGGCCCTAATAGTGGGTTTCCAACCGGCCGCTAGCCAACCAAATAATTTGGCCAAGGTAAGAGAGATTATTCAAGGGCCTGATGAATATCCCTCTATGTTTCTAGAGAGAATTATAGAGGCGTATAGGAGATATACTCCTTTCGATCTTCAGGCAGAGGATCAAAAGACATATGTCATGATGGCCTTCATTGGGCAAGCTGATCTGGATATTAAAAGAAAGTTACAATACTTAGATGGGAAAGGCAGCAGAATACAACAGACTCCAGAATGGCAATATGTAAATCAATGTGCAACTGATGTGATTCTGCAATCTGTATATGGGGTAAAAATGGGAGTTCATATCCCACTTGAATCAAAGTGTGAATTATGATATATCAAGAACTATGTAATGTTTTGAACAACCTACAATAAAAATTAATTAAAAAAAAAAAAAAGATATGACTTTGAGAGATTTACTCAGGGTAGCCGAGAAAGTATCCTATAAGAGAGAAACAGAGAGAACGAAAGGGAGCAAAGGGAGGATGACAGATGAAAAAGACAGATGAAGGTATTAACTAAGGTCCTGGTCACAACAATAAATAGGCCAGAAATAAAGAAACAGGGAGACAAGAAACGATACCTGGGTCCCCACCAGAGGCCACCCTTGGCCTCAGATCAATGTGCCTACTGTAAAGAAAAAGGACACTGAGCCAAAAAGTGCCCTAGAAAGAGACAGCCACGCCAGACAGCCTTTCTGACTCTGGAGGTTGACTGAGAATGTCGGGGCTCAGATCCCTTCCCCGAGCTCAGGGTAACTTTTGAAGTGAAGGGGACCCCATAAACTTTGAAGTGGATATAGCAGCAGTATACTCAGCCCTTAAGGCCCCACTGGGCCCTCTATCAAATAAAAGGTCTCTAGTTCAAAGGGCTAACAGCAGTAAATATCAGACTTAGACAACTAAGAGGACCATGGACATGGGGAAAGGAAAAATCCAACATTCCTTCCTAGTAATCCCAGAATGCCTGGCCCCATTGATGGGCAGAGATCTGCTCAGTAAGCTCCGGGCCAAAACAACTTTTAACCCCGAAGGCCCCAAAATGAAATTTCTAAATCCTTCATTAAAAACTCCTATAGTCATGGCTTTATAAATGTCAGTCAAAGATGAACATCCACTTTTCACACACCCCAAGAATGATCAAACAGGCAAGCTACCCCAGAAATGGATAACAGATTACCCAGATGCCTGGGCAAAAATTGTTGGGTTAGGACTAGCCATGAAACAACCTCCAAGAACAGTGGAGTTAAAAACCTCAGCCTCCCCAATCAATGTCAAACAACATCCTCTGAGCAAAAATGCTAAAGATGGGTTAAGGCCCCATATTCAGAAATATCTGGCTTTAGGGTCCTAAGGCCCTGTCAATCGGCCTGGAACACTCCCCTGCTACCAGTAAAAAATCCAGGAACTGGGGACTATCCCCGTTCAAGACCTAAGAGAGATCAACAACAGAGTGCAGGACATTCACCCCACGGTAAATAATTTGTACAATCTGCTTATCACTCTGAACCCTGAGTAGAAATGGTATGGACATAAAGATGCTATCTTTTGCATGCCTCTGCATAAAGACAGTCAGTTTCTGTTTGCTTTTGAGTGGGTAGACCCAGAAACCGGAACGTATGGTAAACTAACATGGACTAGACTCCCACAGGGGTTCAAAAACTCCCCCACTCTCTTTGATGAAGCCCTCCACAGAGATGTCAACAACTTCAGAACTATGCACCCCGAAGTCACCCAGCTTCAATACGTGGATGACCTGCTACTGCAGCCAACACCAAGGAAAACTGTGAGTCTGGGAACCAAGCACTATTATGTAAGCTTGCTCAACTCGGGTATAGAGCTTCTTCCAAAAAACCCCAAATTTGCCAGCAAGAAGTAGTCTTCCTGGGCTATTCCCTTAGAGGTGGTAAACGTTGGCTCACTGAGCCCAGAAAACAAACGGTTGTGCAGATACCCCCCCCCCCAGCAGCAGACAACACAAAGAGTTTCTTGGGACTACTGGGTTTTGCAGGTTATGGATTCCTGTGTTTGTGTCCTTAACTTCTCCTTTATACCCGCTGTTAAAGGGAGATGCCCAATTCCAATGGACCCCTGAGCACCAGCAAGCTTTTGATAACATCTTACGACACTGGCACTGAAGTCCTCAACTTCACTGAGCCAAGCCTGCAATTTCAGAAAGCCCTACACTACGTTAAAAATGTACATCAATTCACACGCCTTGGTCCAAAGAAACTGCAGGCATTCCTGAAGGATCAAGAACAGAGTTTTCCACTAACCGACTCACAGCGAAAGGACATAACTGAACGGGTAACAAAACCCTGTCCGTTCTGTCAATAGAACAATTACCCTTCCAAACTTCCTGTAGGAAAGCGCCTATGAGCAACCAGACCAGGAAATTCTGGGAAGTGGACTTTACTGAAATTTAGCCAGCAAGGTATGGACTTCAATATCTCCTAGTGTTTGTAGATATATTTTCAGGATGGATTGAAGCCTTCCCCACAAAAAAAAAAGGCACAAATGGTGGTAGAAAATCCTGAAAGATATTTTTCTATGATACGGCCTACCTAAGGTAATAGGGTCTGATAATGGACCGGCGTTCATGGCCCAGGTAAGTAAGGGGTTAGCCAGGATCCTGGGGATAAATTGGAAGTTACATTGTGCTTATAGACCGCAGAGCTCAGGACAGGTTAAAAAAATTAATAGAACCATTAAAGAGACCTTAACAAAATTAAGCTTAGAGAGGGCATCAAAGATTGGACTATGCTCCTGCCTTATGCACTGTTTCATGCAAGAAATACTCCCTCTGTTTCTTTGTGTAACCTCACCTCCTATAAAATTCTCTATGGTGCCCCTCCTCCAGTAAGGACCTAACCACAACTCTAAGACCTACCGATCCCTTCCACACCCCCTTGCTTGACAAACTTAAAGCTATTGAAAGAACTCAGGGATACCTGTCAAAACAGCTGGCCACTGCCTACCAACCTGGTGAAGAGGAGACTCCACATCGATATCAAAAAAGAGACTTCATCTACATAAGATGACATCAGGTGTCATCCCTGGAACCCCGCTGGACAGGACCATACCAGGTGCTAATTATAAAACCTACAGTGGTAAAGGTAGACGGAATCACTTCCTGGATCCTAATTCTCATCTCAAGCCTGTGCCCTGTCCAGACACTGGCTTGAAAGTGGAAAAGACTGGTAACCCTTTCAAATTGCATATTTGCCATGTGGATAAGGCTATAGACTCTCCCCTTGGCCACCACTAGTCCTAACCATCATCAGCCCATTCAGCAGCGATGGCTGATCACAAATCCAATTAGACAAGAAGTATGGTCTGTCTCACATACAGCCCCCTTAGGGACCTGGTGGCCAACTCTCCACCCAGATATTTGTCAGCTGGGTATACGTCTTTCCAATTGGGATATCTCTGATGAAGAGGATCCCACTAAAATTCCATTAAATTTCTCCCGTACCATAGATAATGGAAACAAACATTATGGATGTAGGAACACGCAAGCCTGATGCAGGTTGGCTAGCCTAGATTACTATGTTTGCCCGGTGGACTATCAAAGCCACAAACAACCACGGCTGTGTGGGGGAAAAGCCGTCTTCTTCCGTAAGTCATGGGGATGTGAGCATACAGGGGCTGCCTGGTGGAACCCAAACTCCTCATCAAATTCAGTTCACAGCATTGGCCATATTACCAATTAGACAACCAAAACCGATGGCCCCCAGAGGGGTCTCTAGATCCTCAAATTCTGTGTGACTATTTCAACTTCGGCAAGTGATCAAAAGGATTGAAGAAAATTCCCCTATGTGTAGGCCTTTTCCCTCCTTTGCTCACATCACGAAATATGTTTCTCCAATAGATCCTTCTGCTCCAGATTCTCTGCTGTCACTCTCACATCAACAACCTGATTTCTCCCCTCCAATTACTAGATCAAAACCCCAAACCTCCTCTGGTTCTCAGACCATTGCCCCCATGCTGAGGCAGCAGGTACTGAGGTACCCTTCCACCCACTCACTCCTCTCTTCTCCTGTCAGTGCCCACACCGGGTCCCACCAGGTCCTCTTACCAGCTAACCCAAAGCTCAAACCAGCTGAGGAGTGCCCTCAGACGCCTATCCAAGATGTAATGAAAATGGCCTTTAAAGTTGCTTTGTCATCACTAAAAACAGGTTACTAAGAATTTAAAGTCCCTCACAGGCTTTTTAGATACTCATTCCCGTCTTCCCATCTGCTCTACCTGTTCTACTGCTCAAGTTTTGTTGCCAGGAAAATCCCAAACCCTTTTCCCATTATTCTTTTATATCTCTTTTTCCTCATTCTCAGAACCACAGAACTGCTCTCACCCCCTGCCTTCCCCGTCTTCCCCTCTGTACCAGGCCCACAGAAAAATCTTAAATGGCCTTCTCCAGAAGTCTTCATCGTGGCTGACTTTAGGACTTTCAGCAACAAAGTCTTTATAAAAGAGTTCAGTGTAGATAAACTTCCTCTTTTCGTGTTGCTCTGTTATACTTGGCCACTGGCTGGAAAAATCAGCCCTTCTAAGCTAGACACCCCCTTACTAGTTTTTCACAAAATATGTGAACAAGGCCTCTGGCCTTGAGCTGAGGCTTCCAGAGATGGCTACATTTCCAAGATAAAGAAGTTACCAACTGGGCTCCATGGTAACAGCTGGCAGGGAGAAAATAAAAGAGAAGAAAAAAGCTCTCCCCCTCCCAGGTGTCCTTAATAAGTTATCTTTCCCAGAGAAGAGGAAAATAAAAACAGAACCAAAAACTGCTTTTTGTGAACTTCTGCAGACTGTGAATTTCTGAGTCTTTTCCCTTACATGTTGGGTACAAAATTCTGAAACTACCTAAACTTGGGATTCAGGGGATTAATTGATTACAACAGAAGCAATGCCCTCTATATCCGGTTGCAACCAAATAGGACTGTTTCCCTATCTTTGGTGCTATCTTAGGTGCCTTGCCTTGTCCATACCTACAACAGTATAATTCTATATACTTAAACATTGTTTATTCATAAAATTATCAACAGATGTGATTAATTATGTAATGGTGCAGATGTTTCCCCGAGTGCTCTATCATGAGGCAGGATCATTTAAATTTCAAATAGGGGGGCATACAACCCGGTTCCGCTGGCAACCTGTATCCTTCACTTTAGCCATCCTATGAAGAATAGTAGTTGCTGCAGAGAAGGGCACAGGAACCACTGCCCTAATCCATGGGACACAACAAATGACCCAATTAGAAGCAGCAATAGACCAAAACTTAAAGATATTAAAAAACCACCATCACAGCTTTACAAGAATCTTTAACCTCTCTCTCTGAAGTTGTTTTACAGAACAGGCGAGGGTTCGACCTCCTCTTCATGAGAGAAGGGGCCTTTGTCCTGCATTGAGGGAAGAATGTTGTTATTATGCCTACCATACTGGAGTTGTAAAAGAATCTATGATTAAATTAAGAAGACGCATTGAAGAGCATCAACAAGAGAGAGAGGCCCAAAAAGGGTGGTTTGAGTCTTGGTTCACAGAGTCCCCCTGGGTAACTATGCTTTTATCAGCCCTGGCCGGTCCATTAATAATCCTCACATTATTGCTAACTGTAGGACCCTGTTTGCTCAACCGTGTAGTTTCCTTTCTCCAAGCTCAAATTGGACAAGTTAAACTTATGGTAATCAGAAATCAATATACCACACTAGCAAACATAAAATGTGACATCCTCAATGATCACTATTATGATTTAATGTAACCAAAAGAAAGTGGGGAATGAAAGGTAAATAAAATAGGTAATTGTCACTTCCAGTTTTACGGTATGCTTAACAAAACACTGTTGATATCTTGAGAACTGTTCGCTAATCTTGTTCCCTGAATGTTCTGTACCAACTGCAAAACTGCAGAATGTACTCCCTCACCCATTTGCACGCAAACTGCCCACTCGCGCTGACCCATCAATAATCTTCCCTCCCTGCCCTCTCCAAGGAAAGTATATAAGCTCTGCTTAAGCTGTTCTCAGGGCTCTCTGCTCTATTCAAGGGAGCTCTGAGCCCCAGCATGTTGGACCCCCATAAACTTTTGGCTGTTGCATTAGACAGTCCCTGGTAGTCTCTTCCTCCGATGCTCGCCTGACATTTACATTGGTAAAATAATAAGTGTGACCATTGCTTCTGTGTCGAAATGTACAAATTATTATTGGGGGTACAAATAGGTGTACCCTGTGATATGAATATAGAGATAATGCATGAATAGACAATACTGTGAATAAATAATATAATGGATTCCAAATTTAATAATGGATTCAATTGATATCTGAAAATATAAAGGAAATCTTATATTGATATACATACATTCATTCCAACCAGTAAAACATCTAAACGTTATATTAGGATTATGATTTATCATGAAGAGTGTGTGAGTTTTCCTTCAAAATTGATTATGGAAGTTGAAAATAATGTGTTTGGAAAGAAGTCTCATGAAAAGACCAGACAAGAAACCTGGAGGAATCCATGTGTTCTGAAGCAGGAAGTTATTGAAAGTGAAACAAATGCCTATAAGTTTGCTAACTTGTGGATGAAATATATATCTTATGATGTGCATAAATTGAAGAAATAGTAATGTAGCAGTGTTGAATAAAAATGAATGTCAAAATACACATCATGTCCCATAGTAATCTACTTGCATTGATGTTAAACTGGGTCAGTTACTGTACAAATTTAGTATTTGTATGCAACGTTAACTAAAGTTAGTTTTCAGTACTGGTAACAAATATGTATTTCAGGTGGATGAATATTTCTGAGAATAATCTTGTGAATACGTGATTATAAATCCATACACATGAACATGAATGAATTTAGGGAGTGTATATAAGACACATATATTTCATATTTTGAAAAATCTGGAGAGTATATATATACAAAAAACACACATGCAGAGACATTAAATTACCAATATATATGCCAATCGAAATTTATCATGAAATATATATCATCCACAGATGCAAAAATATTTCTTTTACTGAACATGGATTTATGTTTAATGTTGTTCAACTAGGAAGCTCACCCATAGGTTGAATTTTAAGATCCAACAGGGTTTAGGAGGAGTGATCTCTTCTCATAATTTGTATCTGCCAAGTCAGCCACCTCACAAGAATGTACATGTGATACCAGGTAGGATTCTATATGTGCATTTAAAAATACATGTTCTGAATAGGCTACAGGGAAAGGGAGACAGGAATTTATATATTTATTAACTTTAAAAACACAAGGAGAACTATTTCAATTAAAAATTAACTAGATTTATAACACCTACCCTTCATAATGCAAATGGCAAGTCCAAATATACACCATGCCTCCTTTGAACTGCTTGTATTTCTATTCTGTTTGGGTTAGTTTTCTCCATCATATTAGGATTAGCAGTCAGAGTCTAGTAGTTTATGAGTTAGTGTCAGGGATTAAGTATTTCGATTGGAAAATGAATCCAATGTGTATGCATATATGTGCTACACAAAAATCTTCCCACTCTCATCCACAACAATGCCTTGACATTAACTTCGCCCCAAGTAAGACACAATTAGAGGAGAAGAGTTTGAAAATCTGTGAATGCATATGTGGAATGGAATATACTCAGGATTTCACAAACTTGGAAGTGGTAGAGCAGTTTCCAAAAGTAAGGCACATGGTAAACACTCCACAAACATGGAGTTCTGCTGGCCTAAAGACTTCTTGATAAACTGCCTCTGAGGTTGGGCATTTGAAATATATGTTGTTGTCAGTAGCTTTAGCTTACTTTCTAGTGAGACCATCAAAGCTGGGTCTGCATCTATGTGACCTGGAGGACATTGTTTCTAATTTTCCAATGAACATGAGGCAGCAGTGCGAATACTGTCTTTGTATTTAAACTATGGCCACTGGGAGCTAAGTGACTCACCGTGTGAACTGTGAAGCCATTTGGTCCTCCTCCACTTTTCGTGGTGGTTCTTGCTGCTGCACTGGGACTTTGGTATTTTCTTCATGAAATACAAGGAGATCAACTGGGACACAGTGCTGGAGGGAGTTCTGTCACGTGTGGAGGTCATGGTCTGCATGTGAATGCACCAACCAGTATTCTATCCCACATGGGTTGCCCCTTTGTCCATAGCAACCTGATTCTGAACATTGCCTTGAAATCTCCCTATACAAAAAGATGCCTTTACATGGAAGGTTCTGCTGGCTGTACCATGTCATTCACAAGCCATTTGGAAGCCAGTGGCAGATCCACATGGCCCCACCACACATTTTATCACACACCTTCACACCACTGCTCTAGGCCCACTAATTTGCAGGCTCCAACTTACTGGCATCTCTGTTCTACACAATTTTCAAGAAACCTAGTCAGTCAAGGCACTGTCTGATACACTCATGATTAGCAATAGGACATCCAAAGATTCTCCAGTGCCACCTGGTCATGGGAATTCCAAAAATTTCATGGTGTTTATCTAGCCATTTTTTTGAGGATGAAGTTGGAGGAACTGTGGTTTTCAAAAACCATTAAATGTTGAGGAAGCTCATTTCAATGAAACTCTGGAGAACTCTCATAGGTAAGGCTTCCCAAAGAGTTGTCAAAAGGTCACATGAAGCCAGTCCAATTGAAGTCTACAATGTGAGGTACATGTGTGTTTTGACTCTCAGCTATGGCTGCCAAGACTTTAAGAAGAAAATCATGGATTATCTTGGCTGAGATTCCCAGTGCTCTGTGGCCTTGATCTAAGTTTATAAGGGCTACTCTCATGCGTGGGCTCCTAAAATCCCAACAAAGCTCATGGCAATACTTCTCTGAGGTCAGTTTCAGAATTCAGTCTCTATAGGGATTCACACTAGAGTTCAAGCCCAGGTGGACCCAGTGATTTCTTCCAATCGCCACACAAATGACCAAAATTTAAACGAAAACACTCCCATATGGCCCTCATCTTTTCCACATAGACACTCATCATAACCTCTAGCTGGAGGTTTCTATGAGGGGCGCTGGACAAGACAGTGTCCAAAATAAGCTCCCTTGCCCGTCATTTGCCTAAAGTCAGGGTGGCCTGGAAACCCTTCCTCTGAACCAGGAGTGATCAAATAGGTCTACCATTATTACTGTTCCACTTCTCCAATTTGAGGCCTACTGACTGTGGGGTTTAGATTCTTCATGTGGATTGGGGTCATGAGAAAACCCAAGCACCAATGGGCTAGACTCTGAAGGGCTTTGAAAAACTCATTTGACCCAAAGGATTCCTATTCTCACCTTATGGAGGTCAGGAAACTTACAGAGGAAGGCGAGAGACTTCATCCATAATGAGTACTCTTTTGGCCATTTTGGTTTTGGATGCACACATGGCATCTTTCTTTAGATCCATCAGGTGCTGAGAATCTAAGCCACAGCCTCACACAGGGCCAACAGGCTGATTCAGACACATCCCTTTCGAAATCAATTACTCAAAAAGGGACAGGTGATGCCCATTCATTTACATTAGAGAACTGTTTTATTCAGGCTTCACAACGGGGTGGCCTTAGGCAAAGACCTTCCTGACATTCAGTGCTATAGAACAATAGGTAAGCAAAAGTCCCAAAGCAGGGTTTCTCCACTGAGACTTTCCTGGTAACATTGATATCTGAGTTTTCTGAGATTCTCGCCATTCCCTTCAGCTATCCAGTACATGGCCAAGTCACAGAGCTTGGAGGTGGTACCTATCTTGGTCACAAAATCATGAGCCTATTCTGGAGAGTGGCCAGAATTCAGGAAGAAAACAGGAACTTAGGAAGATTTCAGGTCTTGCCCACAAATAAGGCAACCCTCTGTCCTTTTATAAATTGGGCAGCGTGAATGTTGGGAAGCTTTCTCCTAGACAGGACACATCCATTGATGCATTTTCTTTTGTAATGTCTACACCCACGGACACAGTGGGATACACAGACATAGAAACACTTGCCTTGTCAAATGACTTAATAGAAACAGTCCACTCCAAACCAAACAAACCAACTTTCCTACCTATTCTCAGAACAGAGACAAAACCACAAACCCACACTCATTCCCACAAATGCACCTCCTTCGCCCAAGAAGGTCTGTTACTAACCGGAGTGTCCTCTGCCTGGTGAGCCATTCTTTGTTCACCCGAAATGGCCTGTCTGTTCTCAAATCTGGACTCCTTGGCCCACTCTGTGAAGTTGTCAGGAGCCAGCTTTGAGCCGCCACTACCTGCATTCTCACTGAAGACACCTCTTCAGATTTTTTCTGGCATTTGACCATCTTCACATCTGTAAGTACCAAGAAAGACTGACTCTTTCCATGATAAATCCAAAAAAGTGAGATCTCTGTGACTGTTACTGGGCCTGACCCTGGGTGCCTGGTTTCCGGGATCCCAAGTTCAGAGAGTTCCATCACAAAGAAGTGAGGTAGGTCACTTCCTTCATGAACTGAATGAGCTCACAGCCTTGGAAAACACTTTGTCCTAACAGTTTCTTCCTAAGGTCCCATGAGATGGAGGCTGCCCCTACTTCCTGTGACACTTTCACAAGTTAGAATGGTATATCAACAATAGGTCCTGGGAGAGAGATCTCCACACAGGGTTGGTTTGGTAAATTTTGTCTACATTAAAATGTGAGAGGCTTATTCAGACACATCTCTTCATCCTGACCAGGTTGTTTGCCATGGAAAATGACTTTTGCTCTCTCAGGTCCTTCATAGCATTCTATATCTTCTTCAGGGATAATTTCTGCATGGATCTTTGAGATTCTCAGCAGGTGGAAGATCCCCTATATTCCTGGATTGCAAGACCAACTCTATCCCTGCACTGCTGTAAAGTTAGATTGAGGGAACAGTGTATGGTTAATGTTAATATCATGTTCTATTTGCGTTAGGAATCATTCTGCTGGATGAATAACGGTATTGGGAACCTGAGATATTTACAAGAATATATAGGTGAAATATAAGTATGGAAACAGAAATCTAGGGAAGACTTGAAGTCAAGTAGGACTTTGGGCCCTTGAGTAGCATACTTTGCTTTGAATTATATTCTGCACAGATGTCTGAGATAAATTGATATACAAAGAAATAGGATCGTATACACTAGATGATTGAATAACATACAGAATATCCAATAAAAAAGGGATAGTCTGTAGGATTAGCAAGATAGTCAGTAGGTTTAGAAAGAAGAATGAGTATAGGATTTGTACCAAAAGTTCTTTACAAATAAGGTTTCGGGTAGAGAGTGAATGTAAATGTCAGCACATGTAAAGAGTCAGTCACAATGACGAATTGGGGAAAATATGTAGGAAAGCAGATATAAATAGAGACATTAGGAAGTCAGTAAAAGCATAAAGTGTGTAATTTGTTTAGACATTTTCAACGGTTTGAGTCTGAATATATAACCTTAGGCAGAAACTAATATGTTGTCACAAATTGGATTGACTTTTGAGAGCATTAGGTAACCAGGACATGGATGTTTTTATTAATCCATGCTCACTTTTTATTTAGGCTTTGGTAAAATCATAAGTGTGACCTTTGCATTTTGTGTCCAGAATATTATTGTGATAAAATGTATATGTAGATCAGGTGACTTGAGTATTTCTTCCACCATTTCTGTAGCAATATTTTGTAGATGTATAAATTACTATTGAGGGTACAAATAGGTGTACCCTGTGCCTATGAATATGCAGATAATGCAAGAATAAACCATACTGTGTGTAAATAATATAACTTGCTCTACTTTAAATAATGGATTGAATTGATATCTGAAAATATAAAAGAAATCTCATATTGATATACAATCATTCACTGCAACCAGTTATACATCTAATGGTAATATTATGGTTGTGGTTTATCCTGAAAGGTGTGTGAGTTTTGTTTCAAAAGTGATTATGGAAATCAACAATAATGTGTTTGGAAAGAAGTCTCATGAAAAGAATAGTCAAGAAACCTGTAAGAATACATGTGTTCTCAAGAAGGAAGTGATTGAACATTATATATCATACTATATATAATGTGCATAAACTGCAGAAATAGTAATGTACCAATGTTGAATAAAAATGAACATCAAAATACACATCATGTCCCATAGGAATCTAATTGCATTGATGTTAATCTGGGTCAGTTACTGTAGAAATATTAGGATTTTTATCCACCATTCACTGAAGTTACTTTTCAGTACTAGGAAAAAAGTATGTATTTAAGTTGGATGAATATTTCTGAGAATAATCTTGTGAAAATTTGATTATAAATCCACATAAATCACAAAACATTATAAACACAAAAGTCACATGGACATTAAAATCTAGCAATATATATGCCAATTTAAATCCATCTTGAAATATATATCATCCACTGATCCAAAACTATTTATTTAATGAACTTGTATTTATGTATAATGTTGTTCACCTAGGAAGCTCCCCCATAGATTGAATTTTCTGTTCCAAATCAGTGTTTAGGAGGAGTGATCTCCTAAATGTGTATGCAAATATGTGCTACACAAAAATCTTCCCACTCTCATCCAGAACAATGCCTTGATATTACCTTCACCCCAAGTAAGACACAGTTGGAGGACATGAGTTAGAAAATCTGTGAATACATATCTGGAATGTAAAATGGTCAGGAGTTCACAACCTTGCAGGTTGTAGAGGAGTTTCCAAAAGTAAAGGAAAGGCTTGATAGACCCAACCTGATCTTTTATTAGAATTGGGAGCCATCTTGCCAGAAAGCCATGAAAAGATAATTTGGGCTTTACTATAAATTACTGCAAATTCTGAACCTGCTTGGAATGCCTGTCCGTGCCTTGAACTCATCCATGCCTGGCTCTCTGACCAGATAACAGTGCTCTCTGAAACATTAGTGACACCTAATAAATATTGGCCTTCCCAGGCCAGACAATGACCCTCTCTGAGTCTCTAATGGTCCTCATAATTTCTGATGTTGGGGCCAGCAAAAAAAATGTAAACTACCATCAGTGTGATGCTTTCAAAGTTCTGTTATCTGTAACCCCCTTTTTGTGTAACTTTCTGGGCTATATAGCTGGGCTGTAGGAAAGGTGGTGTTGCTGTCTTGTTCCCGCCATTTTTGGAGGGAGAGGCAGCCTGGCCAGTTTTAATAATAAGCCTGCCTTAATTTGATTTTAATTGGAGTCACTGGTCTTTTCTTGCATCCTATTCCAACATTTTGGAGTTCCCCAGTGAGATGACCCTGCCCGACCAGATCACAAGACCAGACTGCTGAAAATTCTGAAGCTGGCCTTCCCTCCAGGGCTACGGGCTGGGGAGCCACTCTAGGGGGTGCACAACTTGAGATGTCCAAGGCCTTGGAGTGAGCCGTCGGTCTGGGGAGCACTGCAGTGAACCACCGCACTGAAACTATTAGCAAGTACCTGGTGGAGGAGGCCTCCATAGGTAAGTGGCACCTTGATAACATCTTATATCTGGTTAAGGGAGATCTCTTCTAATGACAGAGAGGTGGCCTGGGGAGGCTCACATTCACTCCTGTCCAGGATAGTAATGAGAATCGTTCTGTCCTCTGTTCCGTTCTGTAGGGAATTCCTCTGGAAGGTTAGAGAGGTGCCGAGGGACACGCATGCGCTCCTACCCCAGAGCTTTAGCAAGACGTTGAATTGCTCATCTGTTTTTCTTTTTTGGCACCGGGATTCTGTTTTTTTTTTTTTTTTGTGTGTGTGTGTGTGTGTGTGTTTTGTTCTGTGTTCTATATGTTTTTTGTTTGTTTGTTTTTGTGCGTTTTGTTTTGTGATTTCTGTGATAAAATCTTAAGGATATTGAACGTGAAAATGGGTAACAAAGCAAGTAAGCCTGACACCCCTTTGGACTGTGTTTTATGGAACTGTGATGAACTTTACCACCATTTGTTAAGCAGAATGAGAGAAGGCCCTAGCTGGCTGCCTGGAGCACACCCAGTGCAGATGGTAATGCCTGCTGGGGAATGAAGAACTGAGTATCTCCCAGTATCTGCCGAAGCCCTGTTGCTTCAGGGAATTCCCTCCTTTGTTCCCTGCACTGCAAGGATAATGCCACCTCTGTCTTCTTAAAAAAAGAGAAAAACAAAAAGGGGACACTAAATGCAGTAAAGTCGCCATGGAGACACTTTATTTTATATTTCAGGTAGCTCCTCTGTGAAAACATTTGGTCCCCTTGTGGGGACATCTGTGGTGCCACTGGAGAAGGAGATTTTTCTCTTATTTGCTCTGTTTTAAAGGGTTCTGTCTGTCAGCCATTGTCTGGAGTTCATTTCTGTCTGTCTTGTGCCTTTTTTCTAGCCCTTTAAGACATGTGCAATAATGTGTTAATATTATAAATTGTTTCTTGGAAATGATCTTAGCTGAATGTGTGTCTAAATGATGATGTTTCATTGTACCAATCTGGTATCTGAATGGGTTTTTGAAGCATTCCACAATCTTGCTGTTAAAAGTCGGGTTTAGGTATTTGTTTAGTTCATGGTTTCAGATAATTCATGCCAGAGAACTTAAATACTTAGGATGGAAAATAAAGAACTCTACTTCCAAGTTGGCAAGTAACTTCCCAATCTTTCAGTCTTTTTTTCACCAATTTTAAATTAGGTAGCCTGGGAAAATGTCACTGTGTGTACCAGTGCATTAATTTGGACAAGGATACTAAATCATAGTATGATATCTGTTGACAAAACAACTTGTAAAGATATAAAATTTTGTGAATTGTATCTTAAACTTGTATCATAATTTTCAACATCCTAACATGAAAATTATGGTTAAAATA
Source organism: Callospermophilus lateralis (assembly GCF_048772815.1). Classification (NCBI taxonomy): domain Eukaryota; kingdom Metazoa; phylum Chordata; class Mammalia; order Rodentia; family Sciuridae; genus Callospermophilus; species Callospermophilus lateralis. Next base: position 78,233 of record NW_027514321.1, read on the forward strand.
CCTTAGGCCTAAGGTTTCTGCTCAGAATAGCCTTTTTTCCTTCTTCTTCCAGACCTCAGCCAGGACTTATTTTGAAATGCAAATGAAAGAAGCCTGTAAGCTTAGTAGGAGACTTATTTGAGGCCTAAGGGAAAAAAAAGGTAAATTGTATGGTATTTACCAATTACTGGCCAGTCATTTTTCTAGGACTCATAATTTTTTCCTTAGGTTCTTTATTTATTTTTTGAGCTCATGATTTTGCTCCTACAGACCTAGGTTAATGTTTTTCTGATCAGTAATATCTTTGACCAACTGTGGAATTTTTAAATCATTGCAATGGAGATTTCACCTGTGAAAAGCTACAAGGCCTTCACTTTTATTATGTGTGCACAATTTGTTATGTGTTGTATGTCTATATATATATATATATATATATATATATATATATATATATATATATCTCCATATATCATATATATGATACACAAATTAACTTATATAAGGAGCACTCATATTAAAAAGAACTCATAAAAACAATTTTAAAAAGTGGATCCAAAGATCTTTAATTCACGTGATTTAAATGTTTCAATTTAAATTGGGTAAACAGATAAATATAAATGTCTTTAAATTTAAGCTTACAAGTTTTTCTAGGTGTTCAAAAATCTAATAAACTATTAATGTCTACAAAAGGTCTAATATGCCTTTGTTCCAGGACTTTTCTTTCAATCAAAAAAATGGTTTACAGTGTTCAAAAAATTTGTCTAATATTTTGATAAATAAGTAAAGTAAATTTGATATGGGATTACTCATTCATGAGTACTTTTGTTTGATATCTGATTGATATACTAAGGTCTGTATAAGTTTGTACTAAAGTCTGTATAAGATTGTAAAAATCAGTCATGTGTAAAAGAGACAAAAATTTCTTAAACATAAGTTTACCCATAACATTAAGTTTATTAAGATTTAAATTTTCTAGAGCAAGCAACCATAAAAATTAAACAAATGTTTAAATAAGAACTGTTATTTTAGAGCACTGTACTGCCATTTCTTTAAAAGCTAAACTTGGTTAATGTAGAAACTTCAATGCAATTGTGATGCTATTAACGTGCTCATATTTTCCAGTTATACAACTCTATAAGGTAGAAACTTTAAAAGAGCATTATATCAAGCAGGTGTTCTGAAGTTGTATGGTAAATAAAATATATATTGGGGATTTATTGACCTGTTATCAATAATATATGTAAAGTTTTATGTTACTTTTTACATTGTGGAACAATTTAAATGTATTTTTAAGTTAATGAGACCCTAATCTATGTAAAGGTTAAAATCTTTCAGCCGTACTTTAATTCATGTTTTAAATGTGATATCATATGGTGTGAGCTAATGTTCATGTGACCTCAAACAATTTATGTAAACTTTGTAAAATGATATTTAAAAAAAAGGACAGCTTGAGAACTAAAGCATTTAAGATTTATAAGGAGCCCTGCTTACCTGAGATAAGACTCTTTGTCCCATCTTACTACATGTGAGAATGACTACGAAAGCATTAGGTCAGATTTTATTTCATTTAAAGTTATGTTCAAATTTTTTTTTTCTGTCAAGATTACTAGGATCTCAAAAAGGTGATATAAAATATAACTCACCAAAAAATTCAGGGTAGCTATTACATGAACTAAGTATTTTTACTCTTGTTAAAAAATTTTATTTTTTAATTTCTTTTTAAGTGATCTAAAGATTCCCTGTTGGTGTTTT
>NW_027514322.1:0-79769 GCF_048772815.1 Callospermophilus lateralis
CGGTTTGTGCTAGCTCCTTGAAACTTGACCAAATGAAGTAGTTCTAAGTTCTATCTCTATGGTTTGTTTCCTCTTGAAGTACCCCATGCAGAGACTGGCGAAGAACACTTTCGTTTGAAAGGGGTTGCCAAGCTTCCAAAAAACTACTAGTTTGCTGTAATCTCAGCAAACATTTTTTTCACCATATCTTGATGATACTTGGTGGTAATGATCAGTTCACTAAGCCCACTTGGCTACCCAACTTTCACTCTTCTAGGTTCAAGCGTTCGTTTCCAGTAACACTTTGAATTTTTAGGTTTCACTCTGTTTTCTGATATATAGATAGATGTGTTTGAAACTCTAAATCAAACACGGTTTGTGCTAGCTCCGTGAAACTTGACAGAATGAAGTAGTTCTAAGTTCTATCTCTATGGTTTGTTTCCTCTTGAAGTACCCCATGCAGAGACTGGCGAAGAACACTTTCGTTTGAAAGGGGTTGCCAAGCTTCCAAAAAACTACTCGTTTGCTAAAATCTCAGCAAACATTTTTTGACCAAATCTTGATGATACTTGGTGGTAATGATCAGTTCACTAATCCCACTTGGCTGCCCAAATTTTATTCTTCTAGGTTGAAGCATTCGTTTCCAGTAACAGTTTGAATTTTTATTTTTCACTCTGTTTTCTCCTACATAGATAGCTGTGTTTGGAATTCTAAATCAAACATGGTTTGTGCTAGCTCCTTGAAACTTGACCAAATGAAGTAGTTCTAAGTTCTATCTCTATGGTTTGTTTCCTCTTGAAGTACCCCATGCAGAGACTGGCGAAAAACACTTTCATTTGAAAGGGGTTGCCAAGCTTCCAAAAAACTACTAGTTTGCAGAAATCTCAGCAAACATTTTTTCACCAAATCTTGATGATACTTGGTGGTAATGATCAGTTCACTAAGCCCACTAGGCTGCCCAATTTTTACTCTTCTAGGTTCAAGCGTTCGTTTCCAGTAACACTTTGAATTTTTAGGTTTCACTCTGTTTTCTGCTATATAGATAGATGTGTTTGAAACTCTAAATCAAACACGGTTTGTGCTAGCTCCTTGAAACTTTACCAAATGAAGTAGTCTCTATGGTTTGTTTCCTCTTGAAGTACACCATGCAGAGACTGGCGAAAAACACTTTCGTTTGAAAGGGGTTGCCAAGCTTCCAAAAAACTACTAGTTTGCTGAAATCTTAGAAAACCTTTTTTCACCAAATCTTGCTGATACTTGGTGGTAATGATCAGTTCACTAATCTCACTTGGCTGCCCAACTTTCACTGTTCTAGGTTCAAGCGTTCGTTTCCAGTAACACTTGGAATTTTTAGGTTTCACTCTGTTTTCTGCTATATAGATAGATGTGTTTGAAACTCTAAATCAAACACGGTTTGTGCTAGCTTTGTGAAACTTGACAAAATGAAGTAGTCCTAAGTTCTATCTCTATGGTTTGTTTCCTCTTGAAGTACCCCATGCAGAGACTGGCGAAAAACACTTTCGTTTGAAAGGGGTTGCCAAGCTTCCAAAAAACTACTGGTTTGCTGAAATCTCAGCAAACCTTTTTTCACCAAATCTTGATGATACTTGATGGTAATGAATAGTTCACTAATCCCACTTGGCTGCCCAATTTTTATTCTTCTAGGTTGAAGCATTCTTTTCCAGTAACAGTTTGAATTTTTAGGTTTCACTCTGTTTTCTCCTGCATAGATAGCTGTGTTTGGAATTCTAAATCAAATATGGTTTGTGCTAGCTCCTTGAAACTTGACCAAATGAAGTAGTTCTAAGTTCTATCTCTATGGTTTGTTTCCTCTTGAAGTACCCCATGCAGAGACTGGCGAAAAACACTTTCGTTTGAAAGGGGTTGCCAAGCTTCCAAAAAACTACTAGTTTGCTGAAATCTCAGCAAACATTTTTTCACCAAAACTTGATGATACTTGGTGGTAATGATCAGTTCACTAATCACACTTGGCTGCCCAACTTTCACTCTTCTAGGTTCAAGCGTTCGTTTCCAGTAACACTTTGAATTTTTACGTTTCACTCTGTTTTCTGCTATATAGATAGATGTGTTTGAAACTCTAAATCAAACACGGTATGTGCTAGCTCCTTGTAACTTGACCAAATGAAGTAGTTCTAAGTTCTATCTCTATGGTTTGTTTCCTCTTGAAGTACCCCATGCAGAGACTGGCGAAAAACACTTTCGTTTGAAAGGGGTTGCCAAGCTTCCAAAAAACTACTAGTTTGCTGAAATCTCAGCAAACATTTTTTCACCAAATCTTGATGATACTTGGTGGTAATGATCAGTTCACTAAGCCCACTTGTCTGCCCAATTTTTACTCTTCTAGGTTCAAGCGTTCGTTTCCAGTAACACTTTGAATTTTTAGGTTTCACTCTGTTTTCTGCTATATAGATAGTTGTGTTTGAAACTCTAAATCAAACACGGTTTGTGCTAGCTCCTTGAATCTTTATCAAATGAAGTAGTCTCTATGGTTTGTTTCCTCTTGAAGTACACCATGCAGAGACTGGCGAAAAACACTTTCGTTTGAAAGGGGTGGCCAAGCTACCAAAAAACTACTAGTTTGATGAAATCTCAGCAAACCTTTTTTCACCAAATGTTGATGATACTTGGTGGTAATGATCAGTTCACTAATCTCACTTGGCTGCCCAACTTTCACTCTTCTAGGTTCAAGCGTTCGTTTCCAGTAACACTTTGAATTTTTAGGTTTCACTCTGTTTTCTGCTATATAGATAGATGTGTTTGAAACTCTAAATCAAACACGGTTTGTGCTAGCTCCGTGAAACTTGACAAAATGAAGTAGTCTTAAGTTCTATCTCTATGGTTTGTTTCCTCTTGAAGTACCCCATGCAGAGACTGGCGAAAAACACTTTCGTTTAAAAGGGGTTGCCAAGCTTCCAAAAAACTACTAGTTTGCTGAAATCTCAGCAAACATTTTTTCACCAAAACTTGATGATACTTGGTGGTAATGATCATTTCACTAATCCCACTTGGCTGCCCAACTTTCACTCTTCTAGGTTCAAGCGTTCGTTTCCAGTAATACTTTGAATTTTTAGGTTTCACTCTGTTTTCTGCTATATAGACAGATGTGTTTGAAACTCTAAATCAAACACGGTTTGTGCTAGCTCCTTGAAACTTGACCAAATGAAGAAGTTCTAACTTCTATCTCTATGGTTTGTTTCCTCTTGAAGTACCCCATGCAGAGACTGGCGAAAAACACTTTCGTTTGAAAGGGGTTGCCAAGCTTCCAAAAAACTACTAGTTTGCTGAAATCTCAGCAAACCTTTTTTCACCAAAACTTGATGATACTTGGTGGTAATGATCAGTTCACTAATCCCACTTGGCTGCCCAACTTTCACTCTTCTAGGTTCAAGCGTTCGTTTCCAGTAACACTTTGAATTTTTAGGTTTCACTCTGTTTTCTGCTATATAGACAGATGTGTTTGAAACTCTAAATCAAACACGGTTTGTGCTAGCTCCTTGAAACTTGACCAAATGAAGTAGTTCTAAGTTCTATCTCTATGGTTTGTTTCCTCTTGAAGTACCCCATGCAGAGACTGGCGAAAAACACTTTCGTTTGAAAGGGGTTGCCAAGCTTCCAAAAAACTACTAGTTTGCTGAAATCTCAGCAAACATTTTTTCACCAAAACTTGATGATACTTGGTGGTAATGATCAGTTCACTAATCCCACTTGGCTGCCCAATTTCACTCTTCTAGGTTCAAGCGTTCGTTTCCAGTAACACTTTGAATTTTTAGGTTTCACTCTGTTTTCTGCTATATAGATAGATGTGTTTGGAATTCTAAATCAAACACGGTTTGTGCTAGCTCCTTGAAACTTGACCAAATGAAGTAGTTCTAAGTTCTATCTCTATGGTTTGTTTCCTCTTGAAGTACCCCATGCAGAGACTGGCGAAAAACACTTTCGTTTGAAAGGGGTTGCCAAGCTTCCAAAAAATTACTAGTTTGCTGAAATCTCAGCAAACATTTTTTCACATAATCTTGATGATACTTGGTGGTAATGATCAGTTCACTAATCCCACTTGGCTGCCCAACTTTCATTCTTCTAGGTTCAAGCGTTCGTTTCCAGTAACACTTTGAATTTTTAGGTTTCACTCTGTTTTCTGCTATATAGATAGCTGTGTTTGGAATTCTAACTCAAACACGGTTTGTGCTAGCTCCTTAAAACTTGAACAAATGATGTAGTTCTAAGTTCTATCTCTATGGTTTGTTTCCTCTTGAAGTACCCCATGCAGAGACTGGCGAAAAACACTTTCGTTTGAAAGGGGTTGCCAAGCTTCCAAAAAACTACTAGTTTGCTGAAATCTCAGCAAACGTTTTTTCACCAAATCTTGATGATACTTGGTGGTAATGATCAGTTCACTAATCCCACTTGGCTGCCCAATTTTTATTCTTCTAGGTTGAAGCATTCGTTTCCAGTAACAGTTTGAATTTTTAGGTTTCACTCTGTTTTCTCCTACATAGATAGCTGTGTTTGGAATTCTAAATCAAACATGGTTTGTGCTAGCTCCTTGAAACTTGACCAAATGAAGTAGTTCTAAGTTCTATCTCTATGGTTTGTTTCCTCTTGAAGTACCCCATGCAGAGACTGGCGAAAAACACTTTCGTTTGAAAGGGTTTGCCAAGCTTCCAAAAAACTACTAGTTTGCTGAAATCTCAGCAAACCTTTTTTCACCAAATCTTGATGATACTTGGTGGTAATGATCAGTTCACTAATCTCACTTGGCTGCCCAACTTTCACTCTTCTAGGTTCAAGCATTCGTTTCCAGTAACACTTTGAATTTTTAGGTTTCACTCTGTTTTCTGCTATATAGATAGATGTGTTTGAAACTCTAAATCAAACACGGATTGTGCTAGCTCCTTGAAACTTTACCAAATGAAGTAGTTCTATGTTCCATCTCTATGGTTTGTTTCCTCTTGAAATACACCATGCAGAGACTGGCGAAAAACACTTTCGTTTGAAAGGGGTTGCCAAGCTTCCAAAAAACTACTAGTTTGCTGAAATATCAGCAAACATTTTTTCACCAAATCTTGATGATACTTGGTGGTAATGATCAGTTCACTAAGCCCACTTGTCTGCCCAATTTTTACTCTTCTAGGTTCAAGCGTTCGTTTCCAGTAACACTTTGAATTTTTAGGTTTCACTCTGTTTTCTGCTATATAGATAGTTGTGTTTGAAACTCTAAATCAAACACGGTTTGTGCTAGCTCCTTGAATTTTTATCAAATGAAGCAGTCTCTATGGTTTGTTTCCTCTTGAAGTACACCATGCAGAGACTGGCGAAAAACACTTTCGTTTGAAAGGGGTGGCCAAGCTTCCAAAAAACTACTAGTTTGCTGAAATCTCAGCAAACCTTTTTTCACCAAATGTTGTTGATACTTGGTGGTAATGATCAGTTCACTAATCTCACTTGGCTGCCCAACTTTCACTCTTCTAGGTTCAAGCGTTCGTCTCCAGTAACACTTTGAATTTTTAGGTCTCACTCTGTTTTCTGCTATATAGATAGATGTGTTTGAAACTCTAAATCAAACACGGTTTGTGCTAGCTCCTTGAAACTTGACAAAATGAAGTAGTCCTAAGTTCTATCTCTATGGTTTGTTTCCTCTTGAAGTACCCCATGCAGAGACTGGCGAAAAACACTTTCGTTTGAAAGGGGTGGCCAAGCTTCCAAAAAACTACTAGTTTGCTGAAATCTCAGCAAAACTTTTTTCACCAAATCTTGATGATACTTGGTATTAATGATCAGTTCACTAATCCCACTTGGCTGCCCAATTTTTATTCTTCTAGGTTGAAGCATTCGTTTCCAGTAACAGTTTGAATTTTTAGGTTTCATTCTGTTTTCTCATACATAGATAGCTGTGTTTGGAATTCTAAATGAAACACGGTTTGTGCTAGCTCCTTGAAACTTGACCAAATGAAGTAGTTCTAAGTTCTATCTCTATGGTTTGTTTAATCTTGAAGTACCCCATGCAGAGACTGGCGAAAAACACTTTCGTTTGAAAGGGGTTGCCAAGCTTCCAAAAAACTACTAGTTTGCTGAAATCTCAGCAAACATTTTTTCAGCAAATCTTGATGATACTTGGTGGTAATGATCAGTTCACTAAGCCCACTTGGCTGCCCAATTTTTACTCTTCTCGTTTCAAGCGTTCGTTTCCAGTAACACTTTGAATTTTTAGGTTTCACTCTGTTTTCTGCTATATAGATAGATGTGTTTGAAACTCTAAATCAAACACGGTTTGTGCTAGCTCCTTGAAATTTGACTAAATGAAGTAGTTCTAAGTTCTATCTCTATGGTTTGTTTCCTCTTGAAGTACCCCATGCAGAGACTGGCGAAAAACACTTTCCTTTGAAAGGTGTTGCCAAGCTTCCAAAAAACTACTAGTTTGCTGAAATCTCAGCAAACATTTTTTCAACAAATCTTGATGTTACTTGGTGGTAATGATCAGTTCACTAAGCCCACTTGGCTGCCCAATTTTTGCTCTTCTAGGTTCAAGCGTTCATTTCCAGTAACACTTTGAATTTTTAGGTTTCACTCTGTTTTCTGCTATATAGATAGCTGTGTTTGGAATTCTAACTCAAACACGGTTTGTGCTAGCTCCGTGAAACTTGACAAAATGAAGTAGTTCTAAGTTCTATCTCTATGGTTTGTTTCCTCTTGAAGTACCCCATGCAGAGACTGGCGAAAAACACTTTCGTTTGAAAGGGGTTGCCAAGCTTCCAAAAAACTACTAGTTTGCTGAAATCTCAGCAAACATTTTTTCACCAAAACTTGATGATACTTGGTGGTAATGATCAGTTCACTAATACCACTTGGCTGCCCAATTTCACTCTTCTAGGTTCAAGCGTTCATTTCCAGTAACACTTTGAATTTTTAGGTTTCACTCTGTTTTCTGCTATATAGATAGATGTGTTTGAAACTCTAAATCAAACACGGTTTGTGCTAGCTCCTTGAAACTTGACCAAATGAAGTAGTTCTAAGTTCTATCTCTATGGTTTGTTTCCTCTTGAAGTACCCCATGCAGAGACTGGCGAAAAACACTTTCGTTTGAAAGTGGTGGCCAAGCTTCCAAAAAACTACTAGTTTGCTGAAATCTCAGCAAAACTTTTTTCACCAAATCTTGATGATACTTGGTGGTAATGATCAGTTCACTAATCCCTCTTGGCTGCCCAATTTTTATTCTTCTAGGTTGAAGCATTCGTTTCCAGTAACAGTTTGAATTTTTAGGTTTCACTCTGTTTTCTCATACATAGATAGCTGTGTTTGGAATACTAAATCAAACACGGTTTGTGCTAGCTCCTTGAAACTTGACCAAATGAAGTAGTTCTAAGTTCTATTTCTATGGTTTGTTTCCTCTTGAAGTACCCCATGCAGAGACTGGCGAAAAACACTTTCGTTTGAAAGGGGTTGCCAAGCTTCCAAAAAACTACTAGTTTGCTGAAATCTCAGCAAACATTTTTTCAAAAAAACTTTATGATACTTGTTGGTAATGATCAGTTCACTAATCCCACTTGGGTGCCCAACTTTCACTCTTCTAGGTTCAAGCGTTCGTTTCCAGTAACACTTTGAATTTTTAGGTTTCACTCTGTTTTCTGCTATATAGACAGATGTGTTTGAAACTCTAAATCAAACACGGTTTGTGCTAGCTCCTTGAAACTTTACCAAATGAAGTAGTCTCAATGGTTTGTTTCCTCTTGAAGTACACCATGCAGAGACTGGCGAAAAACACTTTCGTTTGAAAGGGGTTGCCAAGCTTCCAAAAAACTACTAGTTTGATGAAATCTCAGCAAATATTTTTTCACCAAAACTTGATGATACTTGGTGGTAATGATGAGTTCACTAATCTCACTAGGCTGCCCAACTTTCACTCTTCTAGGTTCAAGCGTTCGTTTCCAGTAACACTTTGAATTTTTAGGTTTCACTCTGTTTTCTGCTATATAGACAGATGTGTTTGAAACTCTAAATCAAACACGGTTTGTGCTAGCTCCTTGAAACTTGACCAAATGAAGTAGTTCTAAGTTCTATCTCTATGGTTTGTTTCCTATTGAAGTACCCCATGCAGAGACTGGCGAAAAACACTTTCGTTTGAAAGGTGTTGCCAAGCTTCCAAAAAACTACTAGTTTGCTGAAATCTCAGCAAACCTTTTTTCACCAAATCTTGATGATACTTGGTGGTAATGATCAGTTCACTAATCCCACTTGGCTGCCCAATTTTTATTCTTCTAGGTTCAAGCATTCGTTTCCAGTAACAGTTTGAATTTTTAGGTTTCACTCTGTTTTCTCCTACATAGATAGCTGTGTTTGGAATTCTAAATCAAACATGGTTTGTGCTAGCTCCTTGAAACTTGACAAAATGAAGTAGTTCTAAGTTCTATCTCTATGGTTTGTTTCCTCTTGAAGTACCCCATGCAGAGACTGGCGAAAAACACTTTCGTTTGAAAGGGGTGGCCAAGCTTCCTAAAAACTACTAGTTTGCTGAAATCTCAGCAAAACTTTTTTCACCAAATCTTGATGATACTTGGTGGTAATGATGAGTTCACTAATCTCACTAGGCTGCCCAACTTTCACTCTTCTAGGTTGAAGCGTTCGTTTCCAGTAACAGTTTGAATTTTTAGGTTTCCCTCTGTTTTCTGCTATATAGACAGATGTGTTTGAAACTCTAAATCAAACACGGTTTGTGCTAGCTCCTTGAAACTTGACCAAATGAAGTAGTTCTAAGTTCTATCTCTATGGTTTGTTTCCTCTTGAAGTACCCCATGCAGAGACTGGCGAAAAACACTTTCGTTTGAAAGGGGTTGCCAAGCTTCCAAAAAATTACTAGTTTGCTGAAATCTCAGCAAACATTTTTTCACATAATCTTGATGATACTTGGTGGTAATGATCAGTTCACTAATCCCACTTGGCTGCCCAACTTTCACTCTTCTAGGTTGAAGCGTTCGTTTCCAGTAACACTTTGAATTTTTAGGTTTCACTCTGTTTTCTGCTATATAGATAGCTGTGTTTGGAATTCTAACTCAAACACGGTTTGTGCTAGCTCCTTAAAACTTGAACAAATGATGTAGTTCTAAGTTCTATCTCTATGGTTTGTTTCCTCTTGAAGTACCCCATGCAGAGACTGGCGAAAAACACTTTCGTTTGAAAGGGGTTGCCAAGCTTCCAAAAAACTACTAGTTTGCTGAAATCTCAGCAAAACTTTTTTCACCAAATCTTGATGATACTTGGTGGTAATGATCAGTTCACTAATCCCACTTGGCTGCCCAATTTTTATTCTTCTAGGTTGAAGCATTCGTTTCCAGTAACAGTTTGAATTTTTAGGTTTCACTCTGTTTTCTCCTACATAGATAGCTGTGTTTGGAATTCTAAATCAAACACGGTTTGTGCTAGCTCCTTGAAACTTGACCAAATGAAGTAGTTCTAAGTTCTATCTCTATGGTTTGTTTCCTCTTGAAGTACCCCATGCAGAGACTGGCGAAAAACACTTTCGTTTGAAAGGGGTTGCCAAGCTTCCAAATAACTACTCGTTTGCTGAAATCTCAGCAAACATTTTTTCACCAAAACTTGATGATACTTGGTGGTAATGATCAGTTCACTAATCCCACTTGGCTGCCCAACTTTCACTCTTCTAGGTTCAAGCGTTAGGTTCCAGTAACACTTTGAATTTTTAGGTTTCACTCTGTTTTCTGCTATATAGATAGATGTGTTTGGAACTCTAAATCAAACACGGTTTGTGCTAGCTCCGTGAAACTTGACCAAATGAAGTATTTCTAAGTTCTATCTCTATGGTTTGTTTCCTCTTGAAGTACCCAATGCAGAGACTGGCGAAAAACACTTTCGTTTGAAAGGGGTTTCCAAGCTTCCAAAAAACTCCTAGTTTGCTGAAATCTCAGCAAACATTTTTTCACCAAATCTTGATGATACTTGGTGGTAATGATCAGTTCACTAATCCCACTTGGCTGCCCAACTTTCACTCTTCTAGGTTCAAGCGTTCGTTTCCAGTAACACTTTGAATTTTTAGGTTTCACTCTGTTTTCTCATACATAGATAGCTGTGTTTGGAATTCTAAATCAAACACGGTTTGTGCTAGCTCCTTGAAACTTGACCAAATGAAGTAGTTCTAAGTTGTATCTCTATGGTTTGTTTCTTCTTGAAGTACCCCATGCAGAGACTGGCGAAAAACACTTTCGTTTGAAAGGGGTTGCCAAGATTCCAAAAAACTACTAGTTTGCTGAAATCTCAGCAAACATTTTTTCACCAAATCTTGATGATACTTGGTGGTAATGATCAGTTCACTAATCTCAATTGGCTGCCCAACTTTCACTCTTCTAGGTTCAAGCGTTCGTTTCCAGTAACACTTTGAATTTTTAGGTTTCACTCTGTTTTCTGCTATATAGATCGATGTGCTTGAAACTCTAAATAAAACACGGTTTGTGCTAGGTCCTTAAAACTTGACAAAATGAAGTAGTTCTAAGTTCTATCTTTACGGTTTGTTTCCTCTTGAAGTACCCCATGCAGAGACTGGTGAAAAACACTTTCGTTTGAAAGGGTTTGACAAGCTTCCAAAATACTACTAGTTTGCTGAAATCTCAGCAAACCTTTTTTCACCAAATCTTGATGATACTTGGTGGTAATGATCAGTTCACTAATCTCACTTGGCTGCCCAACTTTCACTCTTCTAGGTTCAAGCATTCGTTTCCAGTAACACTTTGAATTTTTAGGTTTACTCTGTTTTCTGCTATATAGATAGATGTGTTTGAAACTCTAAATCAAACACGGTTTGTGCTAGCTCCTTGAAACTTTACCAAATGAAGTAGTCCTATGTTCCATCTCTATGGTTTGTTTCCTCTTGAAGTACACCATGAATAGACTGGCGAAAAACACTTTCGTTTGAAAGGGGTGGCCAAGCTTCGAAAAAACTACTAGTTTGCTGAAATCTCAGCAAAACTTTTTTCACCAAATCTTAATGATACGTGGTGGTAATGATCAGTTCACTAATCTCACTTGGCTACCCAATTTTTATTCTTCTAGGTTGATGCATTCGTTTCCAGTAACACTTTGAATTTTTAGGTTTCACTCTGTTTTCTGCTATATAGATAGATGTGTTTGAAACTCTAAATCAAACACGGTTTGTGCTAGCCCCTTGAAATTTGACCAAATGAAGTAGTTCTAAGTTCTATCTCTATGGTTTGTTTCCTCTTGAAGTACCCCATGCAGAGACTGGCGAAAAACACTTTCGTTTGAAAGGGGTTGCCAAGCTTCCAAAAAACTACTAGTTTGCTGAAATCTCAGCAAACATTTTTTCACCAAATCTTGATGATACTTGGTGGTAATGATCAGTTCACTAATCCCACTTGGCTGCCCAATTTTTATTCTTCTAGGTTGAAGCATTCGTTTCCAGTAACAGTTTGAATTTTTAGGTTTCACTCTGTTTTCTGCTATATAGATAGCTGTGTTTGGAATTCTAAATCAAACACGGTTTGTGCTAGCTCCTTGATACTTGACCAAATGAAGTAGCTCTAAGTTCTATCTCTATGGTTTGTTTCCTCTTGAAATACCCCATGCAGAGACTGGCGAAAAACACTTTCATTTGAAAGGGGTTGCCAAGCTTCCAAAAAACTACTAGTTTGCTGAAATCTCAGCAAACATTTTTTCACCAAATCTTGATGATACTTGGTGGTAATGATCAGTTCACTAATCCCATTTTCCTGCCCAACTTTCACTCTTCTAGGTTCAAGCGTTCATTTCCAGTAACACTTTGAATTTTTAGGTTTCACTCTGTTTTCTGCTATATAGATAGATGTGTTTGAAACTCTAAATCAAACACGGTTTGTGCTAGCTCCGTGAAACTTGACCAAATGAAGTAGTTCTAAGTTCTATCTCTATGGTTTGTTTCCTATTGAATACCCCATGCAGAGACTGGCGAAAAACACTTTCGTTTGAAACGAGTTGCCAAGCTTCCAAAAAACTACTAGTTTGCTGAAATCTCAGCAAACATTTTTTCACCAAATCTTGATGATACTTGGTGGTAATGATCAGTTCACTAATCCCACTTGGCTGCCCAACTTTCACTCTTCTAGGTTCAAGCGTTCGTTTCCAGTAACACTTTGAATTTTTAGGTTTCACTCTGTTTTCTTATACATAGATAGCTGTGTTTGGAATTCTAAATCAAACACGGTTTGTGCTAGCTCCTTGAAACTTGACCAAATGAAGTAGTTCTAAGTTCTATCTTTATGGTTTGTCTCCTCTTGAAGTACCCCATGCAGAGACTGGCGAAAAACACTTTCGTTTGAAAAAGGTTGCCAAGCTTCCAAAAAACTACTAGTTTGCTGAAATCTCAGCAAACATTTTTTCACCAAAACTTGATGATACTTGGTGGTAATGATCAGTTCACTAATCCCACTTGGCTGCCCAACTTTCATTCTTCTAGGTTCAAGCGTTCGTTTCCAGTAACACTTTGAATTTTTAGGTTTCACTCTGTTTTCTGCTATATAGATAGATGTGTTTGAAACTCAAAATCAAACACGGTTTGTGCTAGCTCCGTGAAACTTGACCAAATGAAGTAGTTCTATGTTCCATCTCTATGGTTTGTTTCCTCTTGAAATACACCATGCAGAGACTGGCGAAAAACACTTTCGTTTGAAAGGGGTTGCCAAGCTTCCAAAAAACTACTAGTTTGCTGATATCTCAGCAAACATTTTTTCACCGAAACTTGATGATACTTGGTGGTAATGATCAGTTCACTAATCCCACTTGGCTGCCCAACTTTCACTCTTCTAGGTTCAAGCGTTAGTTTCCAGTAACACTTTGAATTTTTAGGTTTCACTCTGTTTTCTGCTATATAGATAGATGTGTTTCTAACTCTAAATCAAACACGGTTTGTGCTAGCTCCGTGAAACTTGACCAAATGAAGTAGTTCTAAGTTCTATCTCTATGGTTTGTTTCCTCTTGAAGTACCCAATGCAGAGACTGGCGAAAAACACTTTCGTTTGAAAGGGGTTGCCAAGCTTCCAAAAAACTCCTAGTTTGCTGAAATTTCAGCAAACATTTTTTCACCAAACTTGATGATACTTGGTGGTAATGATCAGTTCACTAATCCCACTTGGCTGCCCAACTTTCACTCTTCTAGGTTCAAGCGTTCGTTTCCAGTAACACTTTGAATTTTTAGGTTTCTCTCTGTTTTCTGCTATATAGATAGATGTGTTTGAAACTCTAAATCAAACACGGTTTGTGCTAGCTCGTTGAAACTTGAACAAATGAAGTAGTTCTAAGTTCTATCTCTATGGTTTGTTTCCTCTTGAAGTACCCCATGCAGAGACTGGCGAAAAACACTTTCGTTTGAAAGGGGTTGCCAAGCTTCCAAAAATCTACTAGTTTGCTGAAATCTCAGCAAACATTTTTTCAACAAATCTTGATGATACTTGGAGGTAATGATCAGTTCACTAATCCCACTTGGATACCCAATTTTTATTCTTCTAGGTTGAAGCATTCGTTTCCAGTAACAGTTTGAATTTTTAGGATTCACTCTGTTTTCTCATACATAAATAGCTGTGTTTGGAATTCTAAATCAAACACGGTTTGTGCTAGCTCCTTGAAACTTGACCAAATGAAGTAGTTCTAAGTTCTATCTCTATGGTTTGTTTCTTCTTGAAGTACCCCATGCAGAGACTGGCGAAAAACACTTTCGTTTGAAAGGGGTTGAAAAGCTTCCAAAAAACTACTAGTTTGCTGAAATCTCAGCAACATTTTTTCACCAAATCTTGATGATACTTGGTGGTAATGATCAGTTCACTAATCTCACTTGGCTGCCCAACTTTCACTCCTCTAGGTTCAAGCGTTCGTTTCCAGTAACACTTTGAATTTTTAGGTTTCACTCTGTTTTCTGCTATATAGATCGATGTGTTTGAAACTCTAAATAAAACACGGTTTGTGCTAGGTCCTTAAAACTTGACAAAATGAAGTAGTTCTAAGTTTTATCTTTACGGTTTGTTTCCTCTTGAAGTACCCCATGCAGAGACTGGTGAAAAACACTTTCGTTTGAAAGGGTTTGCCAAGCTTCCAAAAAACTACTACTTTGCTGAAATCTCAGCAAACCTTTTTTCACCAAATCTTGATGATACTTGGTGGTAATGATCAGTTCACTAATCTCACTTCCTGCCCAACTTTCACTCTTCTAGGTTCAAGCATTCGTTTCCAGTAACACTTTGAATTTTTAGGTTTCACTCTGTTTTCTGCTATATAGATAGATGTGTTTGAAACTCTAAATCAAACACGGTTTGTGCTAGCTCCTTGAAACTTTACCAAATGAAGTAGTTCTATGTTCCATCTCTATGGTTTGTTTCCTCTTGAAGAACACCATGCAGAGACTGGCGAAAAACACTTTCGTTTGAAAGGGGTGGCGAAGCTTCCAAAAAACTACTAGTTTGCTCAAATCTCAGCAAAACTTTTTTCACCAAATCTTGATGATACTTGGTGGTAATGATCAGTTCACTAATCCCACTTGTCTGCCCAATATTTATTCTTCTAGGTTGAAGCATTCGTTTCCAGTAACAGTTTGAATTTTTAGTTTTCACTCTGTTTTCTGCTATATAGATAGATGTGTTTGAAACTCTAAATCAAACACGGTTTGTGCTAGCTCCTTGAAACTTGACCAAATGAAGTAGTTCTAAGTTCTATCTCTATGGTTTGTTTCCTCTTGAAGTACCCCATGCAGTGACTGGCGAAAAACACTTTCGTTTGAAAGGGGTTGCCAAGCTTCCAAAAAATTACTAGTTTGCTGAAATCTCAGCAAACATTTTTTCACATAATCTTGATGATACTTGGTGGTAATGATCAGTTCACTAATCACACTTGGCTGCCCAACTTTCACTCTTCTAGGTTCAAGCGTTCGTTTCCAGTAACACTTTGAATTTTTAGGTTTCACTCTGTTTTCTGCTAGATAGATAGCTGTGTTTGGAATTCTAACTCAAACACGGTTTGTGCTAGCTCCTTGAAACTTGAACAAATGAAGTAGTTCTAAGTTCTATCTCTATGGTTTGTTTCCTCTTGAAGTACCCCATGCAGAGACTCGCGAAAAACACTTTCGTTTGAAAGGGGTTGCCAAGCTTCCAAAAAACTACTAGTTTGCTGAAATCTCAGCAAACCTTTTTTCACCAAATCTTGATGATACTTGGTGGTAATGATCAGTTCACTAATCTCACTTGGCTGCCCAACTTTCACTCTTCTAGGTTCAAGCGTTCGCTTCCAGTAACACTTTGAATTTTTAGGTTTCACTCTGTTTTCTGCTATATAGACAGATGTGTTTGAAACTCTAAATCAAACACGGTTTGTGCTAGCTCCGTGAAACTTGACAAAATGAAGTAGTCCTAAGTTCTATCTCTATGGTTTGTTTCCTCTTGAAGTACCCCATGCAGAGACTGGCGAAAAACACTTTCGTTTCAAAGGGGTTGCCAAGCTTCCAAAAAACTACTAGTTTGCTGAAATCACAGCAAACCTTTTTTCACCAAATCTTGATGATACTTGGTGGTAATGATCAGTTCACTAATCCCACTTGGATACCCAATTTTTATTCTTCAGGGTTGAAGCATTCGTTTCCAGTAACAGTTTGAATTTTTAGGATTCACTCTGTTTTCTCATACATAAATAGCTGTGTTTGGAATTCTAAATCAAACACGGTTTGTGCTAGCTCCTTGAAACTTGACCAAATGAAGTAGTTCTAAGTTGTATCTCTATGGTTTGTTTCTTCTTGAAGTACCCCATGCAGAGACTGGCGAAAAACACTTTCGTTTGAAAGGGGTTGCCAAGATTCCAAAAAACTACTAGTTTGCTGAAATCTCAGCAAACATTTTTTCACCAAATCTTGATGATACTTGGTGGTAATGATCAGTTCACTAATCTCACTTGGCTGCCCACTTTCACTCTTCTAGGTTCAAGCGTTCGTTTCCAGTAACACTTTGAATTTTTAGGTTTCACTCTGTTTTCTGCTATATAGATCGATGTGTTTGAAACTCTAAATAAAACACGGTTTGTGCTAGGTCCTTAAAACTTGACAAAATGAAGTAGTTCTAAGTTCTATGTTTACGGTTTGTTTCCTCTTGAAGTACCCCATGCAGAGACTGGTGAAAAACACTTTCGTTTGAAAGGGTTTGCCAAGCTTCCAAAAAACTACTAGTTTGCTGATATCTCAGCAAACATTTTTTCACCGAAACTTGATGATACTTGGTGGTAATGATCAGTTCACTAATCCCACTTGTCTGCCCAACTTTCACTCTTCTAGGTTCAAGCGTTAGTTTCCAGTAACACTTTGAATTTTTAGGTTTCACTCTGTTTTCTGCTATATACATAGATGTGTTTCTAACTCTAAATCAAACACGGTTTGTGCTAGCTCCTTGAAACTTGACCAAATGAAGTAGTTCTAAGTTCTATCTTTATGGTTTGTCTCCTCTTGAAGTACCCCATGCAGAGACTGGCGAAAAACACTTTCGTTTGAAAGGGGTTGCCAAGCTTCCAAAAAACTACTAGTTTGCTGAAATCTCAGCAAACATTTTTTCACCAAATCTTGATGATACTTGGTGGTAATGATCAGTTCACTAATCCCACTTGGCTGCCCAACTTTCATTCTTCTAGGTTCAAGCGTTCGTTTCCAGTAACACTTTGAATTTTTAGGTTTCACTCTGTTTTCTGCTATATAGATAGATGTGTTTGAAACTCTAAATCAAACACGGTTTGTGCTAGCTCCGTGAAACTTGACCAAATGAAGTAGTTCTATGTTCCATCTCTATGGTTTGTTTCCTCTTGAAATACACCATGCAGAGACTGGCGAAAAACACTTTCGTTTGAAAGGGGTTGCCAAGCTTCCAAAAAACTACTAGTTTGCTGATATCTCAGCAAACATTTTTTCACCGAAACTTGATGATACTTGGTGGTAATGATCAGTTCACTAATCCCACTTGGCTGCCCAACTTTCACTCTTCTAGGTTCAAGCGTTAGTTTCCAGTAACACTTTGAATTTTTAGGTTTCACTCTGTTTTCTGCTATATAGATAGATGTGTTTCTAACTCTAAATCAAACACGGTTTGTGCTAGCTCCGTGAAACTTGACCAAATGAAGTAGTTCTAAGTTCTATCTCTATGGTTTGTTTCCTCTTGAAGTACCCAATGCAGAGACTGGCGAAAAACACTTTCGTTTGAAAGGGGTTGCCAAGCTTCCAAAAAACTCCTAGTTTGCTGAAATCTCAGCAAACATTTTTTCACCAAATCTTGATGATACTTGGTGGTAATGATCAGTTCACTAATCCCACTTGGCTGCCCAACTTTCACTCTTCTAGGTTCAAGCGTTCGTTTCCAGTAACACTTTGAATTTTTAGGTTTCTCTCTGTTTTCTGCTATATAGATAGATGTGTTTGAAACTCTAAATCAAACACGGTTTGTGCTAGCTCGTTGAAACTTGAACAAATGAAGTAGTTCTAAGTTCTATCACTATGGTTTGTTTCCTCTTGAAGTACCCCATGCAGAGACTGGCGAAAAACACTTTCGTTTGAAAGGGGTTGCCAAGCTTCCAAAAATCTACTAGTTTGCTGAAATCTCAGCAAACATTTTTTCAACAAATCTTGATGATACTTGGAGGTAATGATCAGTTCACTAATCCCACTTGGATACCCGATTTTTATTCTTCTAGGTTGAAGCATTCGTTTCCAGTAACAGTTTGAATTTTTAGGATTCACTCTGTTTTCTCATACATAAATAGCTGTGTTTGGAATTCTAAATCAAACACGGTTTGTGCTAGCTCCTTGAAACTTGACCAAATGAAGTAGTTCTAAGTTCTATCTCTATGGTTTGTTTGTTCTTGAAGTACCCCATGCAGAGACTGGCGAAAAACACTTTCGTTTGAAAGGGGTTGAAAAGCTTCCAAAAAACTACTAGTTTGCTGAAATCTCAGCAACATTTTTTCACCAAATCTTGATGATACTTGGTGGTAATGATCAGTTCACTAATCTCACTTGGCTGCCCAACTTTCACTCCTCTAGGTTCAAGCGTTCGTTTCCAGTAACACTTTGAATTTTTAGGTTTCACTCTGTTTTCTGCTATATAGATCGATGTGTTTGAAACTCTAAATAAAACACGGTTTGTGCTAGGTCCTTAAAACTTGACAAAATGAAGTAGTTCTAAGTTCTATCTTTACGGTTTGTTTCCTCTTGAAGTACCCCATGCAGAGACTGGTGAAAAACACTTTCGTTTGAAAGGGTTTGCCAAGCTTCCAAAAAACTACTACTTTGCTGAAATCTCAGCAAACCTTTTTTCACCAAATCTTGATGATACTTGGTGGTAATGATCAGTTCACTAATCCCACTTGTCTGCCCAATATTTATTCTTCTAGGTTGAAGCATTCGTTTCCAGTAACAGTTTGAATTTTTAGTTTTCACTCTGTTTTCTGCTATATAGATAGATGTGTTTGAAACTCTAAATCAAACACGGTTTGTGCTAGCTCCTTGAAACTTGACCAAATGAAGTAGTTCTAAGTTCTATCTCTATGGTTTGTTTCCTCTTGAAGTACCCCATGCAGTGACTGGCGAAAAACACTTTCGTTTGAAAGGGGTTGCCAAGCTTCCAAAAAATTACTAGTTTGCTGAAATCTCAGCAAACATTTTTTCACATAATCTTGATGATACTTGGTGGTAATGATCAGTTCACTAATCACACTTGGCTGCCCAACTTTCACTCTTCTAGGTTCAAGCGTTCGTTTCCAGTAACACTTTGAATTTTTAGGTTTCACTCTGTTTTCTGATAGATAGATAGCTGTGTTTGGAATTCTAACTCAAACACGGTTTGTGCTAGCTCCTTGAAACTTGAACAAATGAAGTAGTTCTAAGTTCTATCTCTATGGTTTGTTTCCTCTTGAAGTACCCCATGCAGAGACTGGCGAAAAACACTTTCGTTTGAAAGGGGTTGCCAAGCTTCCAAAAAACTACTAGTTTGCTGAAATCTCAGCAAACCTTTTTTCACCAAATCTTGATGATACTTGGTGGTAATGATCAGTTCACTAATCTCACTTGGCTGCCCAACTTTCACTCTTCTAGGTTCAAGCGTTCGCTTCCAGTAACACTTTGAATTTTTAGGTTTCACTCTGTTTTCTGCTATATAGATAGATGTGTTTGAAACTCTAAATCAAACACGGTTTGTGCTAGCTCCGTGAAACTTGACAAAATTAAGTAGTCCTAAGTTCTATCTCTATGGTTTGTTTCCTCTTGAAGTACCCCATGCAGAGACTGGCGAAAAACACTTTCGTTTCAAAGGGGTTGCCAAGCTTCCAAAAAACTACTAGTTTGCTGAAATCTCAGCAAACCTTTTTTCACCAAATCTTGATGATACTTGGTGGTAATGATCAGTTCACTAATCCCACTTGGATACCCAATTTTTATTCTTCAAGGTTGAAGCATTCGTTTCCAGTAACAGTTTGAATTTTTAGGATTCACTCTGTTTTCTCATACATAGATAGCTGTGTTTGGAATTCTAAATCAAACACGGTTTGTGCTAGCTCCTTGAAACTTGACCAAATGAAGTAGTTCTAAGTTGTATCTCTATGGTTTGTTTCTTCTTGAAGTACCCCATGCAGAGACTGGCGAAAAACACTTTCGTTTGAAAGGGGTTGCCAAGATTCCAAAAAACTACTAGTTTGCTGAAATCTCAGCAAACATTTTTTCACCAAATCTTGATGATACTTGGTGGTAATGATCAGTTCACTAATCTCACTTGGCTGCCCACTTTCACTCTTCTAGGTTCAAGCGTTCGTTTCCAGTAACACTTTGAATTTTTAGGTTTCACTCTGTTTTCTGCTATATAGATCGATGTGTTTGAAACTCTAAATAAAACACGGTTTGTGCTAGGTCCTTAAAACTTGACAAAATGAAGTAGTTCTAAGTTCTATCTTTACGGTTTGTTTCCTCTTGAAGTACCCCATGCAGAGACTGGCGAAAAACACTTTCGTTTGAAAGGGGTTGCCAAGCTTCCAAAAAACTACTAGTTTGCTGAAATCTCAGCAAACATTTTTTCACCAAATCTTGATGATACTTGGTGGTAATGATCAGTTCACTAATCCCACTTGGCTGCCCAACTTTCATTCTTCTAGGTTCAAGCGTTCGTTTCCAGTAACACTTTGAATTTTTAGGTTTCACTCTGTTTTCTGCTATATAGATAGATGTGTTTGAAACTCTAAATCAAACACGGTTTGTGCTAGCTCCGTGAAACTTGACCAAATGAAGTAGTTCTAAGTTCTATCTCTATGGTTTGTTTCTTCTTGAAGTACCCCATGCAGAGACTGGCGAAAAACACTTTCGTTTGAAAGGGGTTGCCAAGCTTCCAAAAAACTACTTGTTTGATGAAATCTCAGCAAACATTTTTTCACCAAATCTTGATGATACTTGGTGGTAATGATCAGTTCACTAATCCCACTTGGCTGCCCAACTTTCACTCTTCTAGGTTCAAGCGTTCGTTTCCAGTAACACTTTGAATTTTTAGGATTCTCTCTGTTTTCTCATACATAGATAGCTGTGTTTGGAATTCTAAATCAAACACGGTTTGTGCTAGCTCCGTGATACTTGACCAAATGAAGTAGGTCTAAGTTCTATCTCTATGGTTTGTTTCTTCTTGAAGTACCCCATGCAGAGACTGGCGAAAAACACTTTCGTTTGAAAGGGGTTGCCAAGATTCCAAAAAACTACTAGTTTGCTGAAATCTCAGCAAACATTTTTTCACCAAATCTTGATGATACTTGGTGGTAATGATCATTTCACTAATCCCACTTGGCTGCCCAACTTTCACTCTTCTAGGTTCAAGCGTTCGTTTCCAGTAACACTTTGAATTTTTAGGTTTCACTCTGTTTTCTCCTATATAGATAGATGTGTTTGAAACTCTAAATCAAACACGGTTTGTGCTAGCTCCTTGAAACTTTACCAAATGAAGTAGTTCTATGTTCCATCTCTATGGTTTGTTTCCTCTTGAAGTACACCATGCAGAGACTGGCGAAAAACACTTTCGTTTGAAAGGGGTGGCCAAGCTTCCAAAAAACTACTAGTTTGCTGAAATCTCAGCAAAACTTTTTTCACCAAATCTTAATGATACTTGGTGGTAATGATTAGTTCACTAATCCCACTTGGCTACCCAATTTTCATTCTTCTAGGTTGAAGCATTCGTTTCCAGTAACACTTTGAATTTTTAGGTTTCACTCTGTTTTCTGCTATATAGATAGATGTGTTTGAAACTCTAAATCAAACACGGTTTGTGCTAGCTCCTTGAAATTTGACCAAATGAAGTAGTTCTAAGTTCTATCTCTATGGTTTGTTTCCTCTTGAAGTACCCCATGCAGAGACTGGCGAAAAACACTTTCGTTTGAAAGGGGTTGCCAAGCTTCCAAAAAACTACTAGTTTGCTGAAATCTCAGCAAACATTTTTTCACCAAATCTTGATGATACTTGGTGGTAATGATCAGTTCACTAATCCCTCTTGGCTACCCAATTTTTATTCTTCTAGGTTGAAGCATTCGTTTCCAGTAACAGTTTGAATTTTTAGGTTTCACTCTGTTTTCTTATACATAGATAGCTGTGTTTGGAATTCTAAATCAAACACGGTTTGTGCTAGCTCCTTGAAACTTGACCAAATGAAGTAGTTCTAAGTTCTATCTCTATGGTTTGTCTCCTCTTGAAATACCCCATGCAGAGACTGGCGAAAAACACTTTCGTTTGAAAGGGGTTGCCAAGCTTCCAAAAAACTACTAGTGTGCTGAAATCTCAGCAAACATTTTTTCACCAAATCTTGATGATACTTGGTTGTAATGATCAGTTCACTAATCCCACTTGGCTGCCCAACTTTCATTCTTCTAGGTTCAAGCGTTCGTTTCCAGTAACACTTTGAATTTTTAGGTTTCACTCTGTTTTCTGCTATATAGATAGATGTGTTTGAAACTCTAAATCAAACACGGTTTGTGCTAGCTCCGTGAAACTTGACCAAATGAAGTAGTTCTAAGTTCTATCTCTATGGTTTGTTTCCTCTTGAAGTACCCCATGCAGAGACTGGCGAAAAACACTTTCGTTTGAAAGGGGTTGCCAAGCTTTCAAAAAACTACTTGTTTGATGAAATCTCAGCAAACATTTTTTCACCAAATCTTGATGATACTTGGTGGTAATGATCAGTTCACTAATCCCACTTGGCTGCCCAACTTTCACTCTTCTAGGTTCAAGCGTTCGTTTCCAGTAACAGTTTGAATTTTTAGGTTTCACTCTGTTTTCTGTTATATACATAGATGTGTTTGAAACTCTAAATCAAACACGGTTTGTGCTAGCTCCTTGAAACTTGACCAAATGAAGTAGTTCTAAGTTCTATCTCTATGGTTTGTTTTTTCTTGAAGTAACCCTTGCAGAGACTGGCGAAAAACACTTTCGTTTGAAAGGGGTTGCCAAGCTTCCAAAAAACTACTAGTTTGCTAAAATCTCAGCAAACCTTTTTTCACCAAATCTTGATGATACTTGGTGGTAATGATCAGTTCACTAATCCCACTTGGCTGCCCAACTTTCATTCTTCTAGGTTCAAGCGTTCGTTTCCAGTAACAGTTTGAATTTTTAGGATTCACTCTGTTTTCTCAAACATAGATAGCGGTGTTTGGAATTCTAAATCAAACACGGTTTGTGCTAGCTCCGTGATACTTGACCAAATGAAGTAGTTCTAAGTTCTATCTCTATGGTTTGTTTCTTCTTGAAGTACCCCATGCAGAGACTGGCGAAAAACACTTTCGTTTGAAAGGGGTTGCCAGCTTCCAAAAAACTACTAGTTTGCTGAAATCTCAGCAAACATTTTTTCACCAAATCTTGATGATACTTGGTGGTAATGATCATTTCACTTATCCCACTTGGCTGCCCAACTTTCACTCTTCTAGGTTCAAGCGTTCGTTTCCAGTAACACTTTGAATTTTTAGGTTTCACTCTGTTTTCTGCTATATAGATAGATGTGTTTGAAACTCTAAATCAAACATGGTTTGTGCTAGCTCGTTGAAACTTGAACAAATGAAGTAGTTCTAAGTTCTATCTCTATGGTTTGTTTTCTCTTGAAGTACCCCATGCAGAGACTGGCGAAAAACACTTTCGTTTGAAAGGGGTGGCCAAGCTTCCAAAAAACTACTAGTTTGCTGAAATCTCAGCAAACATTTTTTCACCAAATCTTGATGATACTTGGTGGTAATGATCAGTTCACCTAGCCCACTTGGCTGCCCAATTTTTACTCTTCTAGGTTCAAGCGTTCGTTTCAAGTAACACTTTGAATTTTTAGGTTTCACTCTGTTTTCTGCTATATAGATAGATGTGTTTGAAACTCTAAATCAAACACGGTTTGTGCTAGCTCCTTGAAATTTGACCAAATGAAGTAGTTCTAAGTTCTATCTCTATGGTTTGTTTCCTCTTGAAGTACCCCATGCAGAGACTGGCGAAAAACACTTTCGTTTGAAAGGGGTTGCCAAGCTTCCAAAAAACTACTAGTTTGCTGAAATCTCAGCAAACATTTTTTCACCAAATCTTGATGATACTTGGTGGTAATGATCAGTTCACTAATCCCTCTTGGCTACCCAATTTTTATTCTTCTAGGTTGAAGCATTCGTTTCCAGTAACAGTTTGAATTTTTAGGTTTCACTCTGTTTTCTTATACATAGATAGCTGTGTTTGGAATTCTAAATCAAACACGGTTTGTGCTAGCTCCTTGAAACTTGACCAAATGAAGTAGTTCTAAGTTCTATCTCTATGGTTTGTCTCCTCTTGAAATACCCCATGCAGAGACTGGCGAAAAACACTTTCGTTTGAAAGGGGTTGCCAAGCTTCCAAAAAACTACTAGTTTGCTGAAATCTCAGCAAACATTTTTTCACCAAATCTTGATGATACTTGGTGTTAATGATCAGTTCACTAATCCCACTTGGCTGCCCAACTTTCATTCTTCTAGGTTCAAGCGTTCGTTTCCAGTAACACTTTGAATTTTTAGGTTTCACTCTGTTTTCTGCTATATAGATAGATGTGTTTGAAACTCTAAATCAAACACGGTTTGTGCTAGCTCCTTGAAACTTGACAAAATGAAGTAGTTCTAAGTTCTATCTCTATGGTTTGTTTCCTCTTGAAGTACCCCATGCAGAGACTGGCGAAAAACACTTTCGTTTGAAAGGGGTTGCCAAGCTTCCAAAAAACTACTTGTTTGATGAAATCTCAGCAAATATTTTTTCACCAAATCTTGATGATACTTGGTGGTAATGATCAGTTCACTAATCCCACTTGGCTGCCCAACTTTCACTCTTCTAGGTTCAAGCGTTCGTTTCCAGTAACACTTTGCATTTTTAGGTTTCACTCTGTTTTCTGTTATATAGATAGATGTGTTTGAAACTCTAAATCAAACACGGTTTGTGCTAGCTCCTTGAAACTTGACAAAATGAAGTAGTTCTAAGTTCTATCTCTATGGTTTGTTTCCTCTTGATGTACCCCATGCAGAGACTGGCGAAAAACACTTTCGTTTGAAAGGGGTTGCCGAGCTTCCAAAAAACTACTAGTTTGCTGAAATCTCAGCAAATATTTTTTCACCAAATCTTGATGATACTTGGTGGTAATGATCAGTTCACTAATCCCACTTGGCTGCCCAACTTTCATTCTTCTAGGTTCAAGCATTCGTTTCCAGTAACACTTTGAATTTTTAGGTTTCACTGTGTTTTCTGCTATATAGATAGATGTGTTTGAAACTCTAAATCAAACATGGTTTTTGCTAGCTCCTTGAAACTTTACCAAATGAAGTAGTTATATGTTCCATCTCTATGGTTTGTTTCCTCTTGAAGTACACCATGAATAGACTGGCGAAAAACACTTTCGTTTGAAAGGGGTGGCCAAGCTTCCAAAAAACTACTATTTTGCTGAAATCTCAGCAAAACTTTTTTCCCCAAATCTTAATGATACTTGGTGGTAATGATCAGTTCACTAATCTCACTTGGCTACCCAATTTTTATTCTTCTAGGTTGATGCATTCGTTTCCAGTAACACTTTGAATTTTTAGGTTTCACTCTGTTTTCTGCTATATAGATAGATGTGTTTGAAACTCTAAATCAAACACGGTTTGTGCTAGCCCCTTGAAATTTGACCAAATGAAGTAGTTCTAAGTTCTATCTCTATGGTTTGTTTCCTCTTGAAGTACCCCATGCAGAGACTGGCGAAAAACACTTTCGTTTGAAAGGGGTTGCCAAGCTTCCAAAAAACTACTAGTTTGCTGAAATCTCAGCAAACATTTTTTCACCAAATCTAGATGATACTTGGTGGTAATGATCAGTTCACTAATCCCACTTGGCTGCCCAACTTTCACTCTTCTAGGTTCAAGCGTTCGTTTCCAGTAACACTTTGAATTTTTAGGTTTCACTCTGTTTTCTTATACATAGATAGCTGTGTTTGGAATTCTAAATCAAACACGGTTTGTGCTAGCTCCTTGAAACTTGACCAAATGAAGTAGTTCTAAGTTCTATCTCTATGGTTTGTCTCCTCTTGAAACACCCCATGCAGAGACTGGCGAAAAACACTTTCGTTTGAAAGGGGTTGCCAAGCTTCCAAAAAACTACTAGTTTGCTGAAATCTCAGCAAACATTTTTTCACCAAATCTTGATGATACTTGGTGGTAATGATCAGTTCACTAATCCCACTTGGCTGCCCAACTTTCATTCTTCTAGGTTCAAGCGTTCGTTTCCAGTAACACTTTGAATTTTTAGGTTTCACTCTGTTTTCTGCTATATAGATAGATGTGTTTGAAACTCTAAATCAAACACGGTTTGTGCTAGCTCCGTGAAACTTGACCAAATGAAGTAGTTCTAAGTTCTATCTCTATGGTTTGTTTCCTCTTGAAGTACCCCATGCAGAGACTGGCGAAAAACACTTTCGTTTGAAAGGGGTTGCCAAGCTTCCAAAAAACTACTTGTTTGATGAAATCTCAGCAAACATTTTTTCACCAAATCTTGATGATACTTGGTGGTGATGATCATTTCACTAATCCCACTTGGCTGCCCAACTTTCACTCTTCTAGGTTCAAGCGTTCGTTTCCAGTAACACTGTGAATTTTTAGGTTTCACTCTGTTTTCTGCTATATAGATAGATGTGTTTGAAACTCTAAATCAAACACGGTTTGTGCTAGCTCGTTGAAACTTGAACAAATGAAGTAGTTCTAAGTTCTATCTCTATGGTTTGTTTTTTCTTGAAGTACCCCATGCAGAGACTGGCGAAAAACACTTTCGTTTGAAAGGGGTGGCCAAGCTTCCATAAAACTACTAGTTTGCTGAAATCTCAGCAAACATTTTTTCACCAAATCTTGATGATACTTGGTGGTAATGATCAGTTCACCTAGCCCACTTGGCTGCCCAATTTTTACTCTTCTAGGTTCAAGCGTTCGTTTCAAGTAACACTTTGAATTTTTAGGTTTCACTCTGTTTTCTCCTATATGGATAGATGAGTTTGAAACTCTAAATCAAACACGGTTTGTGCTAGCTCCTTGAAACTTTACCAAATGAAGTAGTTCTATGTTCCATCTCTATGGTTTGTTTCCTCTTGAAGTACACCATGCAGAGACTGGCGAAAAACACTTTCGTTTCAAAGGGGTGGCCAAGCTTCCAAAAAACTACTAGTTTCCTGAAATATCAGCAAAACTTTTTTCACCAAATCTTAATGATACTTGGTGGTAATGATTAGTTCACTAATCCCACTTGGCTACCCAATTTTCATTCTTCTAGGTTGAAGCATTCGTTTCCAGTAACACTTTGAATTTATAGGTTTCACTCTGTTTTCTGCTATATAGATAGATGTGTTTGAAACTCTAAATCAAACACGGTTTGTGCTAGCTCCTTGAATTTTGACCAAATGAAGTAGTTCTAAGTTCTATCTCTATGGTTTGTTTCCTCTTGAAGTACCCCACGCAGAGACTGGCGAAAAACACTTTCGTTTGAAAGGGGTTGCCAAGCTTCCAAAAAACTACTAGTTTGCTGAAATCTCAGCAAACATTTTTTCACCAAATCTTGATGATACTTGGTGGTAATGATCAGTTCACTAATCCCTCTTGGCTACCCAATTTTTATTCTTCTAGGTTGAAGCATTCATTTCCAGTAACAGTTTGAATTTTTAGGTTTCACTCTGTTTTCTTATACATAGATAGCTGTGTTTGGAATTCTAAATCAAACACGGTTTGTGCTAGCTCCTTGAAACTTGACCAAATGAAGTAGTTCTAAGTTCTATCTCTATGGTTTCTCTCCTCTTGAAATACCCCATGCAGAGACTGGCAAAAAACACTTTCGTTTGAAAGGGGTTGCCAAGCTTCCAAAAAACTACTAGTTTGCTGAAATCTCAGCAAACATTTTTTCACCAAATCTTGATGATACTTGGTGGTAATGATCAGTTCACTAATCCCACTTGGCTGCCCAACTTTCACTCTTCCAGGTTCAAGCGTTCGTTTCCAATAACACTTTGAATTTTTAGGTTTCACTCTGTTTTCTCCTATATAGATAGATGTGTTTGAAACTCTAAATCAAACACGGTTTGTGCTAGCTCGTTGAAACTTGAACAAATGAAGTAGTTCTAAGTTCTATCTCTATGGTTTGTTTTCTCTTGAAATACCCCATGCAGAGACTGGCGAAAAACACTTTCGTTTGAAAGGGGTTTCCAAGCTTCCAAAAAACTACTAGTTTGCTGAAATCTCAGCAAACATTTTTTCACCAAATCTTGATGATACTTGGTGGTAATGATCAGTTCACCTAGCCCACTTGGCTGCCCAATTTTTACTCTTCTAGGTTCAAGCGTTCGTTTCAAGTAACACTTTGAATTTTTAGGTTTCACTCTGTTTTCTGCTATATAGATAGATGTGTTTGAAACTCTAAATCAAACACGGTTTGTGCTAGCTCCTTGAAACTTTACCAAATGAAGTAGTTCTATGTTCCATCTCTATGGTTTGTTCCTCTTGAAGTACACCATGCAGAGACTGGCGAAAAACACTTTCGTTTGAAAGGGGTGGCCAAGCTTCCAAAAAACTACTAGTTTGCTGAAATCTCAGCAAAACTTTTTTCACCAAATCTTAATGATACTTGGTGGTAATGATTAGTTCACTAATCCCACTTGGCTACCCAATTTTTATTCTTCTAGGTTGAAGCATTCGTTTCCAGTAACACTTTGAATTTTTAGGTTTCACTCTGTTTTCTGCTATATAGATAGATGTGTTTGAAACTCTAAATCAAACACAGTTTGTGCTAGCTCCTTGAAATTTGACCAAATGAAGTAGTTCTAAGTTCTATCTCTATGGTTTGTTTCCTCTTGAAGTACCCCATGCAGAGACTGGCGAAAAACACTTTCGTTTGAAAGGGGTTGCCAAGCTTCCAAAAAACTACTAGTTTGCTGAAATCTCAGCAAACATTTTTTCACCAAATCTTGATGATACTTGGTGGTAATGATCAGTTCACTAATCCCACTTGGCTGCCCAACTTTCACTCTTCTAGGTTCAAGCGTTCGTTTCCAGGAACAGTTTGAATTGTTAGGTTTCACTCCGTTTTCTGCTATATAGATAGATGTGTTTGAAACTCTAAATCAAACACGGTTTGTGCTAGCTCCGTGAAACTTGACCAAATGAAGTAGTTCTAAGTTCTATCTCTATGGTTTGTTTCCTCTTGAAGTACCCCATGCAGAGACTGGCGAAAAACACTTTCGTTTGAAAGGGGTTGCCAAGCTTTCAAAAAACTACTTGTTTGATGAAATCTCAGCAAACATTTTTTCACCAAATCTTGATGATACTTGGTGGTAATGATCAGTTCACTAATCCCACTTGGCTGCGAAACTTTCACTCTTCTAGGTTCAAAGGTTCGTTTCCAGTAACACTTTGAATTTTTAGGTTTCACTCTGTTTTCTGTTATATAGATAGATGTGTTTGAAACTCTAAATCAAACACGGTTTGTGCTAGCTCCTTGAAACTTGACCAAATGAAGTAGTTCTAAGTTCTATCTCTATGGTTTGTTTTTTCTTGAAGTAACCCTTGCAGAGACTGGCGAAAAACACTTTCGTTTGAAAGGGGTTGCCAAGCTTCCAAAAAACTACTAGTTTGCTAAAATCTCAGCAAACCTTTTTTCACCAAATCTTGATGATACTTGGTGGTAATGATCAGTTCACTAATCCCACTTGGCTGCCCAACTTTCATTCTTCTAGGTTCAAGCGTTCGTTTCCAGTAACAGTTTGAATTTTTAGGATTCACTCTGTTTTCTCAAACATAGATAGCGGTGTTTGGAATTCTAAATCAAACACGGTTTGTGCTAGCTCCGTGATACTTGACCAAATGAAGTAGTTCTAAGTTCTATCTCTATGGTTTGTTTCTTCTTGAAGTACCCCATGCAGAGACTGGCGAAAAACACTTTCGTTTGAAAGGGGTTGCCAGCTTCCAAAAAACTACTAGTTTGCTGAAATCTCAGCAAACATTTTTTCACCAAATCTTGATGATACTTGGTGGTAATGATCATTTCACTTATCCCACTTGGCTGCCCAACTTTCACTCTTCTAGGTTCAAGCGTTCGTTTCCAGTAACACTTTGAATTTTTAGGTTTCACTCTGTTTTCTGCTATATAGATAGATGTGTTTGAAACTCTAAATCAAACACGGTTTGTGCTAGCTCGTTGAAACTTGAACAAATGAAGTAGTTCTAAGTTCTATCTCTATGGTTTGTTTTCTCTTGAAGTACCCCATGCAGAGACTGGCGAAAAACACTTTCGTTTGAAAGGGGTGGCCAAGCTTCCAAAAAACTACTAGTTTGCTGAAATCTCAGCAAACATTTTTTCACCAAATCTTGATGATACTTGGTGGTAATGATCAGTTCACCTAGCCCACTTGGCTGCCCAATTTTTACTCTTCTAGGTTCAAGCGTTCGTTTCAAGTAACACTTTGAATTTTTAGGTTTCACTCTGTTTTCTGCTATATAGATAGATGTGTTTGAAACTCTAAATCAAACACGGTTTGTGCTAGCTCCTTGAAATTTGACCAAATGAAGTAGTTCTAAGTTCTATCTCTATGGTTTGTTTCCTCTTGAAGTACCCCATGCAGAGACTGGCGAAAAACACTTTCGTTTGAAAGGGGTTGCCAAGCTTCCAAAAAACTACTAGTTTGCTGAAATCTCAGCAAACATTTTTTCACCAAATCTTGATGATACTTGGTGGTAATGATCAGTTCACTAATCCCTCTTGGCTACCCAATTTTTATTCTTCTAGGTTGAAGCATTCGTTTCCAGTAACAGTTTGAATTTTTAGGTTTCACTCTGTTTTCTTATACATAGATAGCTGTGTTTGGAATTCTAAATCAAACACGGTTTGTGCTAGCTCCTTGAAACTTGACCAAATGAAGTAGTTCTAAGTTCTATCTCTATGGTTTGTCTCCTCTTGAAATACCCCATGCAGAGACTGGCGAAAAACACTTTCGTTTGAAAGGGGTTGCCAAGCTTCCAAAAAACTACTAGTTTGCTGAAATCTCAGCAAACATTTTTTCACCAAATCTTGATGATACTTGGTGTTAATGATCAGTTCACTAATCCCACTTGGCTGCCCAACTTTCATTCTTCTAGGTTCAAGCGTTCGTTTCCAGTAACACTTTGAATTTTTAGGTTTCACTCTGTTTTCTGCTATATAGATAGATGTGTTTGAAACTCTAAATCAAACACGGTTTGTGCTAGCTCCTTGAAACTTGACAAAATGAAGTAGTTCTAAGTTCTATCTCTATGGTTTGTTTCCTCTTGAAGTACCCCATGCAGAGACTGGCGAAAAACACTTTCGTTTGAAAGGGGTTGCCAAGCTTCCAAAAAACTACTTGTTTGATGAAATCTCAGCAAATATTTTTTCACCAAATCTTGATGATACTTGGTGGTAATGATCAGTTCACTAATCCCACTTGGCTGCCCAACTTTCACTCTTCTAGGTTCAAGCGTTCGTTTCCAGTAACACTTTGCATTTTTAGGTTTCACTCTGTTTTCTGTTATATAGATAGATGTGTTTGAAACTCTAAATCAAACACGGTTTGTGCTAGCTCCTTGAAACTTGACAAAATGAAGTAGTTCTAAGTTCTATCTCTATGGTTTGTTTCCTCTTGATGTACCCCATGCAGAGACTGGCGAAAAACACTTTCGTTTGAAAGGGGTTGCCGAGCTTCCAAAAAACTACTAGTTTGCTGAAATCTCAGCAAATATTTTTTCACCAAATCTTGATGATACTTGGTGGTAATGATCAGTTCACTAATCCCACTTGGCTGCCCAACTTTCATTCTTCTAGGTTCAAGCATTCGTTTCCAGTAACACTTTGAATTTTTAGGTTTCACTGTGTTTTCTGCTATATAGATAGATGTGTTTGAAACTCTAAATCAAACATGGTTTGTGCTAGCTCCTTGAAACTTTACCAAATGAAGTAGTTATATGTTCCATCTCTATGGTTTGTTTCCTCTTGAAGTACACCATGAATAGACTGGCGAAAAACACTTTCGTTTGAAAGGGGTGGCCAAGCTTCCAAAAAACTACTATTTTGCTGAAATCTCAGCAAAACTTTTTTCCTCAAATCTTAATGATACTTGGTGGTAATGATCAGTTCACTAATCTCACTTGGCTACCCAATTTTTATTCTTCTAGGTTGATGCATTCGTTTCCAGTAACACTTTGAATTTTTAGGTTTCACTCTGTTTTCTGCTATATAGATAGATGTGTTTGAAACTCTAAATCAAACACGGTTTGTGCTAGCCCCTTGAAATTTGACCAAATGAAGTAGTTCTAAGTTCTATCTCTATGGTTTGTTTCCTCTTGAAGTACCCCATGCAGAGACTGGCGAAAAACACTTTCGTTTGAAAGGGGTTGCCAAGCTTCCAAAAAACTACTAGTTTGCTGAAATCTCAGCAAACATTTTTTCACCAAATCTAGATGATACTTGGTGGTAATGATCAGTTCACTAATCCCACTTGGCTGCCCAACTTTCACTCTTCTAGGTTCAAGCGTTCGTTTCCAGTAACACTTTGAATTTTTAGGTTTCACTCTGTTTTCTTATACATAGATAGCTGTGTTTGGAATTCTAAATCAAACACGGTTTGTGCTAGCTCCTTGAAACTTGACCAAATGAAGTAGTTCTAAGTTCTATCTCTATGGTTTGTCTCCTCTTGAAACACCCCATGCAGAGACTGGCGAAAAACACTTTCGTTTGAAAGGGGTTGCCAAGCTTCCAAAAAACTACTAGTTTGCTGAAATCTCAGCAAACATTTTTTCACCAAATCTTGATGATACTTGGTGGTAATGATCAGTTCACTAATCCCACTTGGCTGCCCAACTTTCATTCTTCTAGGTTCAAGCGTTCGTTTCCAGTAACACTTTGAATTTTTAGGTTTCACTCTGTTTTCTGCTATATAGATAGATGTGTTTGAAACTCTAAATCAAACACGGTTTGTGCTAGCTCCGTGAAACTTGACCAAATGAAGTAGTTCTAAGTTCTATCTCTATGGTTTGTTTCCTCTTGAAGTACCCCATGCAGAGACTGGCGAAAAACACTTTCGTTTGAAAGGGGTTGCCAAGCTTCCAAAAAACTACTAGTTTGCTGAAATCTCAGCAAACATTTTTTCACCAAATCTTGATGATACTTGGTGGTAATGATCAGTTCACCTAGCCCACTTGGCTGCCCAATTTTTACTCTTCTAGGTTCAAGCGTTCGTTTCAAGTAACACTTTGAATTTTTAGGTTTCACTCTGTTTTCTCCTATATGGATAGATGAGTTTGAAACTCTAAATCAAACACGGTTTGTGCTAGCTCCTTGAAACTTTACCAAATGAAGTAGTTCTATGTTCCATCTCTATGGTTTGTTTCCTCTTGAAGTACACCATGCAGAGACTGGCGAAAAACACTTTCGTTTCACAGGGGTGGCCAAGCTTCCAAAAAACTACTAGTTTCCTGAAATATCAGCAAAACTTTTTTCACCAAATCTTAATGATACTTGGTGGTAATGATTAGTTCACTAATCCCACTTGGCTACCCAATTTTCATTCTTCTAGGTTGAAGCATTCGTTTCCAGTAACACTTTGAATTTATAGGTTTCACTCTGTTTTCTGCTATATAGATAGATGTGTTTGAAACTCTAAATCAAACACGGTTTGTGCTAGCTCCTTGAATTTTGACCAAATGAAGTAGTTCTAAGTTCTATCTCTATGGTTTGTTTCCTCTTGAAGTACCCCACGCAGAGACTGGCGAAAAACACTTTCGTTTGAAAGGGGTTGCCAAGCTTCCAAAAAACTACTAGTTTGCTGAAATCTCAGCAAACATTTTTTCACCAAATCTTGATGATACTTGGTGGTAATGATCAGTTCACTAATCCCTCTTGGCTACCCAATTTTTATTCTTCTAGGTTGAAGCATTCATTTCCAGTAACAGTTTGAATTTTTAGGTTTCACTCTGTTTTCTTATACATAGATAGCTGTGTTTTTAATTCTAAATCAAACACGGTTTGTGCTAGCTCCTTGAAACTTGACCAAATGAAGTAGTTCTAAGTTCTATCTCTATGGTTTCTCTCCTCTTGAAATACCCCATGCAGAGACTGGCAAAAAACACTTTCGTTTGAAAGGGGTTGCCAAGCTTCCAAAAAACTACTAGTTTGCTGAAATCTCAGCAAACATTTTTTCACCAAATCTTGATGATACTTGGTGGTAATGATCAGTTCACTAATCCCACTTGGCTGCCCAACTTTCACTCTTCCAGGTTCAAGCGTTCGTTTCCAATAACACTTTGAATTTTTAGGTTTCACTCTGTTTTCTCCTATATAGATAGATGTGTTTGAAACTCTAAATCAAACACGGTTTGTGCTAGCTCGTTGAAACTTGAACAAATGAAGTAGTTCTAAGTTCTATCTCTATGGTTTGTTTTCTCTTGAAGTACCCCATGCAGAGACTGGCGAAAAACACTTTCGTTTGAAAGGGGTTTCCAAGCTTCCAAAAAACTACTAGTTTGCTGAAATCTCAGCAAACATTTTTTCACCAAATCTTGATGATACTTGGTGGTAATGATCAGTTCACCTAGCCCACTTGGCTGCCCAATTTTTACTCTTCTAGGTTCAAGCGTTCGTTTCAAGTAACACTTTGAATTTTTAGGTTTCACTCTGTTTTCTGCTATATAGATAGATGTGTTTGAAACTCTAAATCAAACACGGTTTGTGCTAGCTCCTTGAAACTTTACCAAATGAAGTAGTTCTATGTTCCATCTCTATGGATTGTTCCTCTTGAAGTACACCATGCAGAGACTGGCGAAAAACACTTTCGTTTGAAAGGGGTGGCCAAGCTTCCAAAAAACTACTAGTTTGCTGAAATCTCAGCAAAACTTTTTTCACCAAATCTTAATGATACTTGGTGGTAATGATTAGTTCACTAATCCCACTTGGCTACCCAATTTTTATTCTTCTAGGTTGAAGCATTCGTTTCCAGTAACACTTTGAATTTTTAGGTTTCACTCTGTTTTCTGCTATATAGATAGATGTGTTTGAAACTCTAAATCAAACACAGTTTGTGCTAGCTCCTTGAAATTTGACCAAATGAAGTAGTTCTAAGTTCTATCTCTATGGTTTGTTTCCTCTTGAAGTACCCCATGCAGAGACTGGCGAAAAACACTTTCGTTTGAAAGGGGTTGCCAAGCTTCCAAAAAACTACTAGTTTGCTGAAATCTCAGCAAACATTTTTTCACCAAATCTTGATGATACTTGGTGGTAATGATCAGTTCACTAATCCCTCTTGGCTGCCCAATTTTTATTCTTCTAGGTTGAAGCATTCGTTTCCAGTAACAGTTTGAATTTTTAGGTTTCACTCTGTTTTCTTATACATAGATAGCTGTGTTTGGAATTCTAAATCAAACACGGTTTGTGCTAGCTCCTTGAAACTTGACCAAATGAAATGGTTCTAAGTTCTATCTGTATGGTTTGTCTCCTCTTGAAATACCCCATGCAGAGACTGGCGAAAAACACTTTCTTTGAAAGGGGTTGCCAAGCTTCCAAAAAACTACTAGTTTGCTGAAATCTCAGCAAACATTTTTTCACCAAATCTTGATGATACTTGGTGGTAATGATCAGTTCACTAATCCCACTTGGCTGCCCAACTTTCATTCTTCTAGTTTCAAGCGTTCGTTTCCAGTAACACTTTGAATTTTTAGGTTTCACTCTGTTTTCTGCTATAGAGATAGATGTGTTTGAAACTCTAAATCAAACACGGTTTGTGCTAGCTCCGTGAAACTTGACCAAATGAAGTAGTTCTAAGTTCTATCTCTATGGTTTGTTTCCTCTTGAAGTACCCCATGCAGAGACTGGCGAAAAACACTTTCGTTTGAAAGGGGTTGCCAAGCTTCCAAAAAACTACTTGTTTGATGAAATCTCAGCAAACATTTTTTCACCAAATCTTGATGATACTTGGTGGTAATGATCAGTTCACTAATCCCACTTGCCTGCCCAACTTTCACTCTTCTAGGTTCAAGCGTTCGTTTCCAGTAACAGTTTGAATTTTTAGGATTCACTCTGTTTTCTCATACATAGATAGCTGTGTTTGGAATTCTAAATCAAACACGGTTTGTGCTAGCTCCGTGATACTTGACCAAATGAAGTAGTTCTAAGTTCTATCTCTATGGTTTGTTTCTTCTTGAAGTACCCCATGCAGAGACTGGCGAAAAACACTTTCGTTTGAAAGGGGTTGCCAAGCTTCCAAAAAACTGCTAGTTTGCTGAAATCTCAGCAAACATTTTTTCACCAAATCTTGATGATACTTGGTGGTAATGATCATTTCACTAATCCCACTTGGCTGCCCAACTTTCACTCTTCTAGGTTCAAGCGTTCGTTTCCAGTAACACTTTGAATTTTTAGGTTTCACTCTGTTTTCTCCTATATAGATAGATGTGTTTGAAACTCTAAATCAAACACGGTTTGTGCTAGCTCCTTGAAACTTTACCAAATGAAGTAGTTCTATGTTCCATCTCTATGGTTTGTTTCCTCTTGAAGTACACCATGCAGAGACTGGCGAAAAACACTTTCGTTTGAAAGGGGTGGCCAAGCTTCCAAAAAACTACTAGTTTGCTGAAATCTCAGCAAAACTTTTTTCACCAAATCTTAATGATACTTGGTGGTAATGATTAGTTCACTAATCCCACTTGGCTACCCAATTTTTATTCTTCTAGGTTGAAGCATTCGTTTCCAGTAACACTTTGAAATTTTAGGTTTCACTCTGTTTTCTGCTATATAGATAGATGTGTTTGAAACTCTAAATCAAACACGGTTTGTGCTAGCTCCTTGAAATTTGACCAAATGAAGTAGTTCTAAGTTCTATCTCTATGGTTTGTTTCCTCTTGAAGTACCCCGTGCAGAGACTGGCGAAAAACACTTTCGTTTGAAAGGGGTTGCCAAGCTTCCAAAAAACTACTAGTTTGCTGAAATCTCAGCAAACATTTTTTCACCAAATCTTGATGATACTTGGTGGTAATGATCAGTTCACTAATCCCTCTTGGCTACCCAATTTTTATTCTTCTAGGTTGAAGCATTCGTTTCCAGTAACAGTTTGAATTTTTAGGTTTCACTCTGTTTTCTTATACATAGATAGCTGTGTTTGGAATTCTAAATCAAACACGGTTTGTGCTAGCTCCTTGAAACTTGACCAAATGAAGTAGTTATAAGTTCTATCTCTATGGTTTGTCTCCTCTTGAAATACCCCATGCAGAGACTGGCGAAAAACACTTTCGTTTGAAAGGGGTTGCCAAGCTTCCAAAAAACTACTAGTTTGCTGAAATCTCAGCAAACATTTTTTCACCAAATCTTGATGATACTTGGTGGTAATGATCAGTTGACTAATTCCACTTGGCTGCCCAACTTTCATTCTTCTTGGTTCAAGCGTTCGTTTCCAGTAACACTTTGAATTTTTAGGTTTCACTCTGTTTTCTGCTATATAGATAGATGTGTTTGAAACTCTAAATCAAACACGGTTTGTGCTAGCTCCGTGAAACTTGACCAAATGAAGTAGTTCTAAGTTCTATCTCTATGGTTTGTTTCCTCTTGAAGTACCCCATGCAGA
The DNA here is from genome assembly GCF_048772815.1 of Callospermophilus lateralis. Taxonomy (NCBI): domain Eukaryota; kingdom Metazoa; phylum Chordata; class Mammalia; order Rodentia; family Sciuridae; genus Callospermophilus; species Callospermophilus lateralis. Next base: position 37,131 of record NW_027514322.1, read on the forward strand.
GACTGGCGAAAAACACTTTCGTTTGAAAGGGGTTGCCAAGCTTCCAAAAAACTACTTGTTTGATGAAATCTCAGCAAACATTTTTTCACCAAAACTTGATGATACTTGGTGGTAATGATCAGTTCACTAATCCCACTTGGCTGCCCAACTTTCACTCTTCTAGGTTCAAGCGTTCGTTTCCAGTAACACTTTGAATTTTTAGGTTTCACTCTGTTTTGTGTTATATAGATAGATGTGTTTGAAACTCTAAATCAAACACGGTTTGTGCTAGCTCCTTGAAACTTGACCAAATGAAGTAGTTCTAAGTTCTATCTCTATGGTTTGTTTTTTCTTGAAGTAACCCTTGCAGAGACTGGCGAAAAACACTTTTGTTTGAAAGGGGTTGCCAAGCTTCCAAAAAACTACTAGTTTGCTGAAATCTCAGCAAACCTTTTTTCACCAAATCTTGATGATACTTGGTGGTAATGATCAGTTCACTAATCCCACTTGGCTGCCCACCTTTCATTCTTCTAGGTTCAAGCATTCGTTTCCAGTAACAGTTTGAATTTTTAGGATTCACTCTGTTTTCTCATACATAGATAGCGGTGTTTGGAATTCTAAATCAAACACGGTTTGTGCTAGCTCCGTGATACTTGACCAAATGAAGTAGTTCTAAGTTCTATCTCTATGGTTTGTTTCTTCTTGAAGTACCCCATGCAGAGACTGGCGAAAAACACTTTCGTTTGAAAGGGGTTGCCAAGCTTCCAAAAAACTACTAGTTTGATGAAATCTCAGCAAACATTTTTTCACCAAATCTTGATGATACTTGGTGGTAATGATCATTTCACTAATCCCACTTGGCTGCCCAACTTTCACTCTTCTAGGTTCAAGCGTTCGTTTCCAGTAACACTTTGAATTTTTAGGTTTCACTCTGTTTTCTGCTATATAGATAGATGTGTTTGAAACTCTAAATCAAACACGGTTTGTGCTAGCTCGTTGAAACTTGAACAAATGAAGTAGTTCTAAGTTCTATCTCTATGGTTTGTTTTCTCTTGAAGTACCCCATGCAGAGACTGGCGAAAAACACTTTCGTTTGAAAGGGGTGGCCAAGCTTCCAAAAAACTACTAGTTTGCTGAAATCTCAGCAAACATTTTTTCACCAAATCTTGATGATACTTGGTGGTAATGATCAGTTCACCTAGCCCACTTGGCTGCCCAATTTTTACTCTTCTAGGTTCAAGCGTTCGTTTCAAGTAACACTTTGAATTTTTAGGTTTCACTCTGTTTTCTGCTATATAGATAGATGTGTTTGAAACTCTAAATCAAACACGGTTTGTGCTAGCTCCTTGAAACTTTACCAAATGAAGTTGTTCTATGTTCCATCTCTATGGTTTGTTCCTCTTGAAGTACACCATGCAGAGACTGGCGAAAAACACTTTCGTTTGAAAGGGGTGGCCAAGCTTCCAAAAAACTACTAGTTTGCTGAAATCTCAGCAAAACTTTTTTCACCAAATCTTAATGATACTTGGTGGTAATGATTAGTTCACTAATCCCACTTGGCTACCCGATTTTTATTCTTCTAGGTTGAAGCATTCGTTTCCAGTAACACTTTGAATTTTTAGGTTTCACTCTGTTTTCTGCTATATAGATAGATGTGTTTGAAACTCTAAATCAAACACGGTTTGTGCTAGCTCCTTGAAATTTGACCAAATGAAGTAGTTCTAAGTTCTATCTCTATGGTTTGTTTCCTCTTGAAGTACCCCATGCAGAGACTGGCGAAAAACACTTTCGTTTGAAAGGGGTTGCCAAGCTTCCAAAAAACTACTAGTTTGCTGAAATCTCAGCAAACATTTTTTCACCAAATCTTGATGATACTTGGTGGTAATGATCAGTTCACTAATCCCTCTTGGCTGCCCAATTTTTATTCTTCTAGGTTGAAGCATTCGTTTCCAGTAACACTTTGAATTTTTAGGTTTCACTCTGTTTTCTTATACATAGATAGCTGTGTTTGGAATTCTAAATCAAACACGGTTTGTGCTAGCTCCTTGAAACTTGACCAAATGAAGTAGTTCTAAGTTCTATCTCTATGGTTTGTCTCCTCTTGAAATACCCCATGCAGAGACTGGCGAAAAACACTTTCATTTGAAAGGGGTTGCCAAGCTTCCAAAAAACTACTAGTTTGCTGAAATCTCAGCAAATATTTTTTCACCAAATCTTGATGATACTTGGTGGTAATGATCAGTTCACTAATCCCACTTGGCTGCCCAACTTTCATTCTTCTAGTTTCAAGCGTTCGTTTCCAGTAACACTTTGAATTTTTAGGTTTCACTCTGTTTTCTGCTATAGAGATAGATGTGTTTGAAACTCTAAATCAAACACGGTTTGTGCTAGCTCCGTGAAACTTGACCAAATGAAGTAGTTCTAAGTTCTATCTCTATGGTTTGTTTCCTTTTGAAGTACCCCATGCAGAGACTGGCGAAAAACACTTTCGTTTGAAAGGGGTTGCCAAGCTTCCAAAAAACTACTTGTTTGATGAAATCTCAGCAAACATTTTTTCACCAAATCTTGATGATACTTGGTGGTAATGATCAGTTCACTAATCCCACTTGGCTGCCCAACTTTCACTCTTCTAGGTTCAAGCGTTCGTTTCCAGTAACAGTTTGAATGTTTAGGATTCTCTCTGTTTTCTCATACATAGATAGCTGTGTTTGGAATTCTAAATCAAACACGGTTTGTGCTAGCTCCTTGATACTTGACCAAATGAAGTAGTTCTAAGTTCTATCTCTATGGTTTGTTTCTTCTTGATGTACCCCATGCAGAGACTGGCGAAAAACACTTTCGTTTGAAAGGGGTTGCCAAGCTTCCAAAAAACTACTAGTTTGCTGAAATCTCAGCAAACATTTTTTCACCAAATCTTGATGATACTTGGTGGTAATGATCATTTCACTAATCCCACTTGGCTGCCCAACTTTCACTCTTCTAGGTTCAAGCGTTCGTTTCCAGTAACACTTTGAATTTTTAGGTTTCACTCTGTTTTCTCCTATATAGATAGATGTGTTTGAAACTCTAAATCAAACACGGTTTGTGCTAGCTCCTTGAAACTTTACCAAATGAAGTAGTTCTATGTTCCATCTCTATGGTTTGTTTCCTCTTGAAGTACACCATGCAGAGACTGGCGAAAAACACTTTCGTTTGAAAGGGGTGGCCAAGCTTCCAAAAAACTACTAGTTTGCTGAAATCTCAGCAAAACTTTTTTCACCAAATCTTAATGATACTTGGTGGTAATGATTAGTTCACTAATCCCACTTGGCTACCCAATTTTTATTCTTCTAGGTTGAAGCATTCGTTTCCAGTAACACTTTGAATTTTTAGGTTTCACTCTGTTTTCTGCTATATAGATAGATGTGTTTGAAACTCTAAATCAAACACGGTTTGTGCTAGCTCCTTGAAATTTGACCAAATGAAGTAGTTCTAAGTTCTATCTCTATGGTTTGTTTCCTCTTGAAGTACCCCATGCAGAGACTGGCGAAAAACACTTTCGTTTGAAAGGGGTTGCCAAGCTTCCACAAAACTACTAGTTTGCTGAAATCTCAGCAACCTTTTTTTCACCAAATCTTGATGATACTTGGTGGTAATGATCAGTTCACTAATCCCTCTTGGCTACCCAATTTTTATTCTTCTAGGTTGAAGCATTCGTTTCCAGTAACAGTTTGAATTTTTAGGTTTCACTCTGTTTTCTTATACATAGATAGCTGTGTTTGGAATTCTAAATCAAACACGGTTTGTGCTAGCTCCAGGAAACTTGACCAAATGAAGTAGTTCTATGTTCTATCTCCATGGTTTGTCTCCTCTTGAAATACCCCATGCAGAGACTGGCGAAAAACACTTTCGTTTGAAAGGGGTTGCCAAGCTTCCAAAAAACTACTAGTTTGCTGAAATCTCAGCAAACCTTTTTTCACCAAATCTTGATGATACTTGGTGGTAATGATCAGTTCACTAATCCCACTTGGCTGCCCAACTTTCATTCTTCTAGGTTCAAGCGTTCGTTTCCAGTAACAGTTTGAATTTTTAGGATTCACTCTGTTTTCTCATACATAGATAGCGGTGTTTGGAATTCTAAATCAAACACGGTTTGTGCTAGCTCCGTGATACTTGACCAAATGAAGTAGTTCTAAGTTCTATCTCTATGGTTTGTTTCTTCTTGAAGTACCCCATGCAGAGACTGGCGAAAAACACTTTCGTTTGAAAGGGGTTGCCAAGCTTCCAAAAAACTACTAGTTTGATGAAATCTCAGCAAACATTTTTTCACCAAATCTTGATGATACTTGGTGGTAATGATCAGTTCACTAATCCCACTTGGCTGCCCAACTTTCACTCTTCTAGGTTCAAGCGTTCGTTTCCAGTAACACTTTGAATTTTTAGGTTTCACTCTGTTTTCTGCTATATAGATAGATGTGTTTGAAACTCTAAATCAAACACGGTTTGTGCTAGCTCGTTGAAACTTGAACAAATGAAGTAGTTCTAAGTTCTATCTCTATGGTTTGTTTTCTCTTGAAGTACCCCATGCAGAGACTGGCGAAAAACACTTTCGTTTGAAAGGGGTGGCCAAGCTTCCAAAAAACTACTAGTTTGCTGAAATCTCAGCAAACATTTTTTCACCAAATCTTGATGATACTTGGTGGTAATGATCAGTTCACCTAGCCCACTTGGCTGCCCAATTTTTACTCTTCTAGGTTCAAGCGTTCGTTTCAAGTAACACTTTGAATTTTTAGGTTTCACTCTGTTTTCTGCTATATAGATAGATGTGTTTGAAACTCTAAATCAAACACGGTTTGTGCTAGCTCCTTGAAACTTTACCAAATGAAGTAGTTCTATGTTCCATCTCTATGGTTTGTTCCTCTTGAAGTACCCCATGCAGAGACTGGCGAAAAACACTTTCGTTTGAAAGGGGTGGCCAAGCTTCCAAAAAACTACTAGTTTGCTGAAATCTCAGCAAAACTTTTTTCACCAAATCTTAATGATACTTGGTGGTAATGATTAGTTCACTAATCCCACTTGGCTACCCAATTTTTATTCTTCTAGGTTGAAGCATTCGTTTCCAGTAACACTTTGAATTTTTAGGTTTCACTCTGTTTTCTGCTATATAGATAGATGTGTTTGAAACTCTAAATCAAACACGGTTTGTGCTAGCTCCTTGAAATTTGACCAAATGAAGTAGTTCTAAGTTCTATCTCTATGGTTTGTTTCCTCTTGAAGTACCCCATGCAGAGACTGGCGGAAAACACTTTCGTTTGAAAGGGGTTGCCAAGCTTCCAAAAAACTACTAGTTTGCTGAAATCTCAGCAAACATTTTTTCACCAAATCTTGATGATACTTGGTGGTAATGATCAGTTCACTAATCCCTCTTGGCTGCCCAATTTTTATTCTTCTAGGTTGAAGCATTCGTTTCCAGTAACAGTTTGAATTTTTAGGTTTCACTCTGTTTTCTTATACATAGATAGCTGTGTTTGGAATTCTAAATCAAACACGGTTTGTGCTAGCTCCTTGAAACTTGACCAAATGAAGTAGTTCTAAGTTCTATCTGTATGGTTTGTCTCCTCTTGAAATACCCCATGCAGAGACTGGCGAAAAACACTTTCGTTTGAAAGGGGTTGCCAAGCTTCCAAAAAACTACTAGTTTGCTGAAATCTCAGCAAACATTTTTTCACCAAATCTTGATGATACTTGGTGGTAATGATCAGTTCACCTAGCCCACTTGGCTGCCCAATTTTTACTCTTCTAGGTTCAAGCGTTCGTTTCAAGTAACACTTTGAATTTTTAGGTTTCTCTCTGTTTTCTGCTATATAGATAGATGTGTTTGAAACTCTAAATCAAACACGGTTTGTGCTAGCTCCTTGAAACTTTACCAAATGAAGTAGTTCTATGTTCCATCTCTATGGTTTGTTCCTCTTGAAGTACACCATGCAGAGACTGGCGAAAAACACTTTCGTTTGAAAGGGGTGGCCAAGCTTCCAAAAAACTACTAGTTTGCTGAAATCTCAGCAAAACTTTTTTCACCAAATCTTAATGATACTTTGTGGTAATGATTAGTTCACTAATCCCACTTGGCTACCCGATTTTTATTCTTCTAGGTTGAAGCTTTCGTTTCCAGTAACACTTTGAATTTTTAGGTTTCACTCTGTTTTCTGCTATATAGATAGATGTGTTTGAAACTCTAAATCAAACACGGTTTGTGCTAGCTCCTTGAAATTTGACCAAATGAAGTAGTTCTAAGTTCTATCTCTATGGTTTGTTTCCTCTTGAAGTACCCCATGCAGAGACTGGCGAAAAACACTTTCGTTTGAAAGGGGTTGCCAAGCTTCCAAAAAACTACTAGTTTGCTGAAATCTCAGCAAACATTTTTTCACCAAATCTTGATGATACTTGGTGGTAATGATCAGTTCACTAATCCCTCTTGGCTGCCCAATTTTTATTCTTCTAGGTTGAAGCATTCGTTTCCAGTAACAGTTTGAATTTTTAGGTTTCACTCTGTTTTCTTATACATAGATAGCTGTGTTTGGAATTCTAAATCAAACACGGTTTGTGCTAGCTCCTTGAAACTTGACCAAATGAAGTAGTTCTAAGTTCTATCTGTATGGTTTGTCTCCTCTTGAAATACCCCATGCAGAGACTGGCGAAAAACACTTTCGTTTGAAAGGGGTTGCCAAGCTTCCAAAAAACTACTAGTTTGCTGAAATCTCAGCAAACATTTTTTCACCAAATCTTGATGATACTTGGTGGTAATGATCAGTTCACCTAGCCCACTTGGCTGCCCAATTTTTACTCTTCTAGGTTCAAGCGTTCGTTTCAAGTAACACTTTGAATTTTTAGGTTTCTCTCTGTTTTCTGCTATATAGATAGATGTGTTTGAAACTCTAAATCAAACACGGTTTGTGCTAGCTCCTTGAAACTTTACCAAATGAAGTAGTTCTATGTTCCATCTCTATGGTTTGTTCCTCTTGAAGTACACCATGCAGAGACTGGCGAAAAACACTTTCGTTTGAAAGGGGTGGCCAAGCTTCCAAAAAACTAATAGTTTGCTGAAATCTCAGCAAAACTTTTTTCACCAAATCTTAATGATACTTGGTGGTAATGATTAGTTCACTAATCCCACTTGGCTACCCGATTTTTATTCTTCTAGGTTGAAGCTTTCGTTTCCAGTAACACTTTGAATTTTTAGGTTTCACTCTGTTTTCTGCTATATAGATAGATGTGTTTGAAACTCTAAATCAAACACGGTTTGTGCTAGCTCCTTGAAATTTGACCAAATGAAGTAGTTCTAAGTTCTATCTCTATGGTTTGTTTCCTCTTGAAGTACCCCATGCAGAGACTGGCGAAAAACACTTTCGTTTGAAAGGGGTTGCCAAGCTTCCAAAAAACTACTAGTTTGCTGAAATCTCAGCAAACATTTTTTCACCAAATCTTGATGATACTTGGTGGTAATGATCAGTTCACTAATCCCTCTTGGCTGCCCAATTTTTATTCTTCTAGGTTGAAGCATTCGTTTCCAGTAACAGTTTGAATTTTTAGGTTTCACTCTGTTTTCTTATACATAGATAGCTGTGTTTGGAATTCTAAATCAAACACGGTTTGTGCTAGCTCCTTGAAACTTGACCAAATGAAGTAGTTCTAAGTTCTATCTCTATGGTTTGTCTCCTCTTGAAATACCCCAAGCAGAGACTGGCGAAAAACACTTTCGTTTGAAAGGGGTTGCCAAGCTTCCAAAAAACTACTAGTTTGCTGAAATCTCAGCAAATATTTTTTCACCAAATCTTGATGATACTTGGTGGTAATGATCAGTTCACTAATCCCACTTGGCTGCCCAACTTTCATTCTTCTAGTTTCAAGCGTTCGTTTCCAGTAACACTTTGAATTTTTAGGTTTCACTCTGTTTTCTGCTATAGAGATAGATGTGTTTGAAACTCTAAATCAAACACGGTTTGTGCTAGCTCCGTGAAACTTGACCAAATGAAGTAGTTCTAAGTTCTATCTCTATGGTTTGTTTCCTTTTGAAGTACCCCATGCAGAGACTGGCGAAAAACACTTTCGTTTGAAAGGGGTTGCCAAGCTTCCAAAAAACTACTTGTTTGATGAAATCTCAGCAAACATTTTTTCACCAAATCTTGATGATACTTGGTGGTAATGATCAGTTCACTAATCCCACTTGGCTGCCCAACTTTCACTCTTCTAGGTTCAAGCGTTCGTTTCCAGTAACAGTTTGAATTTTTAGGATTCACTCTGTTTTCTCATACATAGATAGCTGTGTTTGGAATTCTAAATCAAACACGGTTTGTGCTAGCTCCGTGATACTTGACCAAATGAAGTAGTTCTAAGTTCTATCTCTATGGTTTGTTTCTTCTTGAAGTACCCCATGCAGAGACTGGCGAAAAACACTTTCGTTTGAAAGGGGTTGCCAAGCTTCCAAAAAACTACTAGTTTGCTGAAATCTCAGCAAACATTTTTTCACCAAATCTTGATGATACTTGGTGGTAATGATCATTTCACTAATCCCACTTGGCTGCCCAACTTTCACTCTTCTAGGTTCAAGCGTTCGTTTCCAGTAACACTTTGAATTTTTAGGTTTCACTCTGTTTTCTCCTATATAGATAGATGTGTTTGAAACTCTAAATCAAACACGGTTTGTGCTAGCTCCTTGAAACTTTACCAAATGAAGTAGTTCTATGTTCCATCTCTATGGTTTGTTTCCTCTTGAAGTACACCATGCAGAGACTGGCGAAAAACACTTTCGTTTGAAAGGGGTGGCCAAGCTTCCAAAAAACTACTAGTTTGCTGAAATCTCAGCAAAACTTTTTTCACCAAATCTTAATGATACTTGGTGGTAATGATTAGTTCACTAATCCCACTTGGCTACCCAATTTTTATTCTTCTAGGTTGAAGCATTCGTTTCCAGTAACACTTTGAATTTTTAGGTTTCACTCTGTTTTCTGCTATATAGATAGATGTGTTTGAAACTCTAAATCAAACACGGTTTGTGCTAGCTCCTTGAAACTTGACCAAATGAAGTAGTTCTAAGTTCTATCTCTATGGTTTGTCTCCTCTTGAAATACCCCATGCAGAGACTGGCGAAAAACACTTTCGTTTGAAAGGGGTTGCCAAGCTTCCAAAAAACTACTAGTTTGCTGAAATCACAGCAAACCTTTTTTCACCAAATCTTGATGATACTTGGTGGTAATGATCAGTTCACTAATCCCACTTGGCTGCCCAACTTTCATTCTTCTAGGTTCAAGCGTTCGTTTCCAGTAACAGTTTGAATTTTTAGGATTCACTCTGTTTTCTCATACATAGATAGCGGTGTTTGGAATTCTAAATCAAACACGGTTTGTGCTAGCTCCGTGATACTTGACCAAATGAAGTAGTTCTAAGTTCTATCTCTATGGTTTGTTTCTTCTTGAAGTACCCCATGCAGAGACTGGCGAAAAACACTTTCGTTTGAAAGGGGTTGCCAAGCTTCCAAAAAACTACTAGTTTGATGAAATCTCAGCAAACATTTTTTCACCAAATCTTGATGATACTTGGTGGTAATGATCATTTCACTAATCCCACTTGGCTGCCCAACTTTCACTCTTCTAGGTTCAAGCGTTCGTTTCCAGTAACACTTTGAATTTTTAGGTTTCACTCTGTTTTCTGCTATATAGATAGATGTGTTTGAAACTCTAAATCAAACACGGTTTGTGCTAGCTCGTTGAAACTTGAACAAATGAAGTAGTTCTAAGTTCTATCTCTATGGTTTGTTTTCTCTTGAAGTACCCCATGCAGAGACTGGCGAAAAACACTTTCGTTTGAAAGGGGTGGCCAAGCTTCCAAAAAACTACTAGTTTGCTGAAATCTCAGCAAACATTTTTTCACCAAATCTTGATGATACTTGGTGGTAATGATCAGTTCACCTAGCCCACTTGGCTGCCCAATTTTTACTCTTCTAGGTTCAAGCGTTCGTTTCAAGTAACACTTTGAATTTTTAGGTTTCACTCTGTTTTCTGCTATATAGATAGATGTGTTTGAAACTCGAAATCAAACACGGTTTGTGCTAGCTCCTTGAAACTTTACCAAATGAAGTAGTTCTATGTTCCATCTCTATGGTTTGTTCCTCTTGAAGTACACCATGCAGAGACTGGCGAAAAACACTTTCGTTTGAAAGGGGTGGCCAAGCTTCCAAAAAACTACTAGTTTGCTGAAATCTCAGCAAAACTTTTTTCACCAAATCTTAATGATACTTGGTGGTAATGATTAGTTCACTAATCCCACTTGGCTACCCAATTTTTATTCTTCTAGGTTGAAGCATTCATTTCCAGTAACACTTTGAATTTTTAGGTTTCACTCTGTTTTCTGCTATATAGATAGATGTGTTTGAAACTCTAAATCAAACACGGTTTGTGCTAGCTCCTTGAAATTTGACCAAATGAAGTAGTTCTAAGTTCTATCTCTATGGTTTGTTTCCTCTTGAAGTACCCCATGCAGAGACTGGCGAAAAACACTTTCGTTTGAAAGGGGTTGCCAAGCTTCCAAAAAACTACTAGTTTGCTGAAATCTCAGCAAACATTTTTTCACCAAATCTTGATGATACTTGGTGGTAATGATCAGTTCACTAATCCCTCTTGGCTGCCCAATTTTTATTCTTCTAGGTTGAAGCATTAGTTTCCAGTAACAGTTTGAATTTTTAGGTTTCACTCTGTTTTCTTATACATAGTTAGCTGTGTTTGGAATTCTAAATCAAACACGGTTTGTGCTAGCTCCTTGAAACTTGACCAAATGAAGTAGTTCTAAGTTCTATCTCTATGGTTTGTCTCCTCTTGAAATACCCCATGCAGAGACTGGCGAAAAACACTTTCGTTTGAAAGGGGTTGCCAAGCTTCCAAAAAACTACTAGTTTGCTGAAATCTCAGCAAACATTTTTTCACCAAATCTTGATGATACTTGGTGGTAATGATCAGTTCACTAATCCCTCTTGGCTGCCCAATTTTTATTCTTCTAGGTTGAAGCATTCGTTTCCAGTAACAGTTTGAATTTTTAGGTTTCACTCTGTTTTCTTATACATAGATAGCTGTGTTTGGAATTCTAAATCAAACACGGTTTGTGCTAGCTCCTTGAAACTTGACCAAATGAAGTAGTTCTAAGTTCTATCTCTATGGTTTGTCTCCTCTTGAAATACCCCATGCAGAGACTGGCGAAAAACACTTTCGTTTGAAAGGGGTTGCCAAGCTTCCAAAAAACTACTAGTTTGCTGAAATCTCAGCAAACATTTTTTCACCAAATCTTGATGATACTTGGTGGTAATGATCAGTTCACTAATCCCACTTGGCTGCCCAACTTTCATTCTTCTAGTTTCAAGCGTTCGTTTTCAGTAACACTTTGAATTTTTAGGTTTCACTCTGTTTTCTGCTATAGAGATAGATGTGTTTGAAACTCTAAATCAAACACGGTTTGTGCTAGCTCCGTGAAACTTGACCAAATGAAGTAGTTCTAAGTTCTATCTCTATGGTTTGTTTCCTTTTGAAGTACCCCATGCAGAGACTGGCGAAAAACACTTTCGTTTGAAAGTGGTTGCCAAGCTTCCCAAAAACTACTTGTTTGATGAAATCTCAACAAACATTTTTTCACCAAATCTTGATGATACTTGGTGGTAATGATCAGTTCACTAATCCCACTTGGCTGCCCAACTTTCACTCTTCTAGGTTCAAGCGTTCGTTTCCAGTAACAGTTTGAATTTTTAGGATTCACTCTGTTTTCTCATACATAGATAGCTGTGTTTGGAATTCTAAATCAAACACGGTTTGTGCTAGCTCCGTGATACTTGACCAAATGAAGTAGTTCTAAGTTCTATCTCTATGGTTTGTTTCTTCTTGAAGTACGCCATGCAGAGACTGGCGAAAAACACTTTCGTTTGAAAGGGGTTGCCAAGCTTCCAAAAAACTACTAGTTTGCTGAAATCTCAGCAAACATTTTTTCACCAAATCTTGATGATACTTGGTGGTAATGATCAGTTCACTAATCCCTCTTGGCTGCCCAATTTTTATTCTTCTAGGTTGAAGCATTCGTTTCCAGTAACAGTTTGAATTTTTAGGTTTCACTCTGTTTTCTTATACATAGATAGCTGTGTTTGGAATTCTAAATCAAACACGGTTTGTGCTAGCTCCTTGAAACTTGACCAAATGAAGTAGTTCTAAGTTCTATCTCTATGGTTTGTCTCCTCTTGAAATACCCCATGCAGAGACTGGCGAAAAACACTTTCGTTTGAAAGGGGTTGCCAAGCTTCCAAAAAACTACTAGTTTGCTGAAATCTCAGCAAACATTTTTTCACCAAATCTTGATGATACTTGGTGGTAATGATCAGTTCACTAATCCCATTTGGCTGCCCAACTTTCATTCTTCTAGTTTCAAGCGTTCGTTTTCAGTAACACTTTGAATTTTTAGGTTTCACTCTGTTTTCTGCTATAGAGATAGATGTGTTTGAAACTCTAAATCAAACACGGTTTGTGCTAGCTCCGTGAAACTTGACCAAATGAAGTAGTTCTAAGTTCTATCTCTATGGTTTGTTTCCTTTTGAAGTACCCCATGCAGAGACTGGCGAAAAACACTTTCGTTTGAAAGTGGTTGCCAAGCTTCCCAAAAACTACTTGTTTGATGAAATCTCAGCAAACATTTTTTCACCAAATCTTGATGATACTTGGTGGTAATGATCAGTTCACTAATCCCACTTGGCTGCCCAACTTTCACTCTTCTAGGTTCAAGCGTTCGTTTCCAGTAACAGTTTGAATTTTTAGGATTCACTCTGTTTTCTCATACATAGATAGCTGTGTTTGGAATTCTAAATCAAACACGGTTTGTGCTAGCTCCGTGATACTTGACCAAATGAAGTAGTTCTAAGTTCTATCTCTATGGTTTGTTTCTTCTTGAAGTACGCCATGCAGAGACTGGCGAAAAACACTTTCGTTTGAAAGGGGTTGCCAAGCTTCCAAAAAACTACTAGTTTGCTGAAATCTCAGCAAACATTTTTTCACCAAATCTTGATGATACTTGGTGGTAATGATCAGTTCACTAATCCCTCTTGGCTGCCCAATTTTTATTCTTCTAGGTTGAAGCATTCGTTTCCAGTAACAGTTTGAATTTTTAGGTTTCACTCTGTTTTCTTATACATAGATAGCTGTGTTTGGAATTCTAAATCAAACACGGTTTGTGCTAGCTCCTTGAAACTTGACCAAATGAAGTAGTTCTAAGTTCTATCTCTATGGTTTGTCTCCTCTTGAAATACCCCATGCAGAGACTGGCGAAAAACACTTTCGTTTGAAAGGGGTTGCCAAGCTTCCAAAAAACTACTAGTTTGCTGAAATCTCAGCAAACATTTTTTCACCAAATCTTGATGATACTTGGTGGTAACGATCAGTTCACTAATCCCACTTGGCTGCCCAACTTTCATTCTTCTAGTTTCAAGCGTTCGTTTCCAGTAACACTTTGAATTTTTAGGTTTCACTCTGTTTTCTGCTATAGAGATAGATGTGTTTGAAACTCTAAATCAAACACGGTTTGTGCTAGCTCCGTGAAACTTGACCAAATGAAGTAGTTCTAAGTTCTATCTCTATGGTTTGTTTCCTTTTGAAGTACCCCATGCAGAGACTGGAGAAAAACACTTTCGTTTGAAAGGGGTTGCCAAGCTTCCCAAAAACTACTTGTTTGATGAAATCTCAGCAAACATTTTTTCACCAAATCTTGATGATACTTGGTGGTAATGATCAGTTCACTAATCCCACTTGGCTGCCCAACTTTCATTCTTCTAGGTTCAAGCGTTCGTTTCCAGTAACAGTTTGAATTTTTAGGATTCACTCTGTTTTCTGCTATAGAGATAGATGTGTTTGAAACTCTAAATCAAACACGGTTTGTGCTAGCTCCGTGAAACTTGACCAAATGAAGTAGTTCTAAGTTCTATCTCTATGGTTTGTTTCCTTTTGAAGTACCCCATGCAGAGACTGGCGAAAAACACTTTCGTTTGAAAGTGGTTGCCAAGCTTCCCAAAAACTACATGTTTGATGAAATCTCAGCAAACATTTTTTCACCAAATCTTGATGATACTTGGTGGTAATGATCAGTTCACTAATCCCACTTGGCTGCCCAACTTTCACTCTTCTAAGTTCAAGCGTTCGTTTCCAGTAACAGTTTGAATTTTTAGGATTCACTCTGTTTTCTCATACATAGATAGCTGTGTTTGGAATTCTAAATCAAACACGGTTTGTGCTAGCTCCGTGATACTTGACCAAATGAAGTAGTTCTAAGTTCTATCTCTATGGTTTGTTTCTTCTTGAAGTACGCCATGCAGAGACTGGCGAAAAACACTTTCGTTTGAAAGGGGTTGCCAAGCTTCCAAAAAACTACTAGTTTGCTGAAATCTCAGCAAACATTTTTTCACTAAATCTTGATGATACTTGGTGGTAATGATCATTTCACTAATCCCACTTGGCTGCCCAACTTTCACTCTTCTAGGTTCAAGCGTTCGTTTCCAGTAACACTTTGAATTTTTAGGTTTCACTCTGTTTTCTCCTATATAGTTAGATGTGTTTGAAACTCTAAATCAAACACGGTTTGTGCTAGCTCCTTGAAACTTTACCAAATGAAGTAGTTCTATGTTCCATCTCTATGGTTTGTTTCCTCTTGAAGTACACCATGCAGAGACTGGCGAAAAACACTTTCGTTTGAAAGGGGTGGCCAAGCTTCCAAAAAACTACTAGTTTGCTGAAATCTCAGCAAAACTTTTTTCATCAAATCTTAATGATACTTGGTGGTAATGATTAGTTCACTAATCCCACTTGGCTACCCAATTTTTATTCTTCTAGGTTGAAGCATTCGTTTCCAGTAACACTTTGAATTTTTAGGTTTCACTCTGTTTTCTGCTATATAGATAGATGTGTTTGAAACTCTAAATCAAACACGGTTTGTGCTAGCTCCTTGAAATTTGACCAAATGAAGTAGTTCTCAGTTCTATCTCTATGGTTTGTTTCCTCTTGAAGTACCCCATGCAGAGACTGGCGAAAAACACTTTCGTTTGAAAGGGGTTGCCAAGCTTCCAAAAAACTACTAGTTTGCTGAAATCTCAGCAAACATTTTTTCACCAAATCTTGATGATACTTGGTGGTAATGATCAGTTCACTAATCCCTCTTGGCTACCCAATTTTTATTCTTCTAGGTTTAAGCATTCGTTTCCAGTAACAGTTTGAATTTTTAGGTTTCACTCTGTTTTCTTATACATAGATAGCTGTGTTTGGAATTCTAAATCAAACACGGTTTGTGCTAGCTCCTTGAAACTTGACCAAATGAAGTAGTTCTAAGTTCTATCTCTATGGTTTGTCTCCTCTTGAAATACCCCATGCAGAGACTGGCGAAAAACACTTTCGTTTGAAAGGGGTTGCCAAGCTTCCAAAAAACTACTAGTTTGCTGAAATCTCAGCAAACCTTTTTTCACCAAATCTTGATGATACTTGGTGGTAATGATCAGTTCACTAATCCCACTTGGCTGCCCAACTTTCATTCTTCTAGGTTCAAGCGTTCGTTTCCAGTAACAGTTTGAATTTTTAGGATTCACTCTGTTTTCTCATACATAGATAGCGGTGTTTGGAATTCTAAATCAAACACGGTTTGTGCTAGCTCCGTGATACTTGACCAAATGAAGTAGTTCTAAGTTCTATCTCTATGGTTTGTTTCTTCTTGAAGTACCCCATGCAGAGACTGGCGAAAAACACTTTCGTTTGAAAGGGGTTGCCAAGCTTCCAAAAAACTACTAGTTTGATGAAATCTCAGCAAACATTTTTTCACCAAATCTTGATGATACTTGGTGGTAATGATCAGTTCACTAATCCCACTTGGCTGCCCAACTTTCACTCTTCTAGGTTCAAGCGTTCGTTTCCAGTAACACTTTGAATTTTTAGGTTTCACTCTGTTTTCTGCTATATAGATAGATGTGTTTGGAACTCTAAATCAAACACGGTTTGTGCTAGCTCGTTGAAACTTGAACAAATGAAGTAGTTCTAAGTTCTATCTCTATGGTTTGTTTTCTCTTGAAGTACCCCATGCAGAGACTGGCGAAAAACACTTTCGTTTGAAAGGGGTGGCCAAGCTTCCAAAAAACTACTAGTTTGCTGAAATCTCAGCAAACATTTTTTCACCAAATCTTGATGATACTTGGTGGTAATGATCAGTTCACCTAGCCCACTTGGCTGCCCAATTTTTACTCTTCTAGGTTCAAGCGTTCGTTTCAAGTAACACTTTGAATTTTTAGGTTTCACTCTGTTTTCTGCTATATAGATAGATGTGTTTGAAACTCTAAATCAAACACGGTTTGTGCTAGCTCCTTGAAACTTTACCAAATGAAGTAGTTCTATGTTCCATCTCTATGGTTTGTTCCTCTTGAAGTACACCATGCAGAGACTGGCGAAAAACACTTTCGTTTGAAAGGGGTGGCCAAGCTTCCAAAAAACTACTAGTTTGCTGAAATCTCAGCAAAACTTTTTTCACCAAATCTTAATGATACTTGGTGGTAATGATTAGTTCACTAATCCCACTTGGCTACCCAATTTTTATTCTTCTAGGTTGAAGCATTCGTTTCCAGTAACACTTTGAATTTTTAGGTTTCACTCTGTTTTCTGCTATATAGATAGATGTGTTTGAAACTCTAAATCAAACACGGTTTGTGCTAGCTCCTTGAAATTTGACCAAATGAAGTAGTTCTAAGTTCTATGTCTATGGTTTGTTTCCTCTTGAAGTACCCCATGCAGAGACTGGCGAAAAACACTTTCGTTTGAAAGGGGTTGCCAAGCTTCCAAAAAACTACTAGTTTGCTGAAATCTCAGCAAACATTTTTTCACCAAATCTTGATGATACTTGGTGGTAATGATCAGTTCACTAATCCCTCTTGGCTGCCCAATTTTTATTCTTCTAGGTTGAAGCATTCGTTTCCAGTAACAGTTTGAATTTTTAGGTTTCACTCTGTTTTCTTATACATAGATAGCTGTGTTTGGAATTCTAAATCAAACACGGTTTGTGCTAGCTCCTTGAAACTTGACCAAATGAAGTAGTTCTAAGTTCTATCTCTATGGTTTGTCTCCTCTTGAAATACCCCATGCAGAGACTGGCGAAAAACACTTTCGTTTGAAAGGGGTTGCCAAGCTTCCAAAAAACTACTAGTTTGCTGAAATCTCAGCAAACATTTTTTCAACAAATCTTGATGATACTTGGTGGTAATGATCAGTTCACTAATCCCACTTGGATACCCAATTTTTATTCTTCTAGGTTGAAGCATTCGTTTCCAGTAACAGTTTGAATTTTTAGGATTTACTCTGTTTTCTCCTACACAGATACCTCTGTTTGGAATTCTAAATCAAACACGGTTTGTGCTAGCTCCTTGAATCTTGACCAAATGAAGTAGTTCTAAGTTCTATCTCTATGGTTTGTTTCTTCTTGAAGTACCCCATGCAGAGACTGGCGAAAAACACTTTCGTTTGAAAGGGGTTGCCAAGCTTCCAAAAAACTACTAGTTTGCTGAAATCTCAGCAAACAGTTTTTCACCAAATCTTGATGATACTTGGTGGTAACGATCAGTTCACTAATCCCACTTGGCTGCCCAACTTTCATTCTTCTAGTTTCAAGCGTTCGTTTCCAGTAACACTTTGAATTTTTAGGTTTCACTCTGTTTTCTGCAATAGAGATAGATGTGTTTGAAACTCTAAATCAAACACGGTTTGTGCTAGCTCCGTGAAACTTGACCAAATGAAGTAGTTCTAAGTTCTATCTCTATGGTTTGTTTCCTTTTGAAGTACCCCATGCAGAGACTGGCGAAAAACACTTTCGTTTGAAAGGGGTTGCCAAGCTTCCCAAAAACTACTTGTTTGATGAAATCTCAGCAAACATTTTTTCACCAAATCTTGATGATACTTGGTGGTAATGATCAGTTCACTAATCCCACTTGGCTGCCCAACTTTCATTCTTCTAGGTTCAAGCGTTCGTTTCCAGTAACAGTTTGAATTTTTAGGATTCACTCTGTTTTCTCATACATAGATAGCGGTGTTTGGAATTCTAAATCAAACACGGTTTGTGCTAGCTCCGTGATACTTGACCAAATGAAGTAGTTCTAAGTTCTATCTCTATGGTTTGTTTCTTCTTGAAGTACCCCATGCAGAGACTGGCGAAAAACACTTTCGTTTGAAAGGGGTTGCCAAGCTTCCAAAAAACTACTAGTTTGATGAAATCTCAGCAAACATTTTTTCACCAAATCTTGATGATACTTGGTGGTAATGATCATTTCACTAATCCCACTTGGCTGCCCAACTTTCACTCTTCTAGGTTCAAGCGTTCGTTTCCAGTAACACTTTGAATTTTTAGGTTTCACTCTGTTTTCTGCTATATAGATAGATGTGTTTGAAACTCTAAATCAAACACGGTTTGTGCTAGCTCGTTGAAACTTGAACAAATGAAGTAGTTCTAAGTTCTATCTCTATGGTTTGTTTTCTCTTGAAGTACCCCATGCAGAGACTGGCGAAAAACACTTTCGTTTGAAAGGGGTGGCCAAGCTTCCAAAAAACTACTAGTTTGCTGAAATCTCAGCAAACATTTTTTCACCAAATCTTGATGATACTTGGTGGTAATGATCAGTTCACCTAGCCCACTTGGCTGCCCAATTTTTACTCTTCTAGGTTCAAGCGTTCGTTTCAAGTAACACTTTGAATTTTTAGGTTTCACTCTGTTTTCTGCTATATAGATAGATGTGTTTGAAACTCTAAATCAAACACGGTTTGTGCTAGCTCCTTGAAACTTTACCAAATGAAGTAGTTCTATGTTCCATCTCTATGGTTTGTTCCTCTTGAAGTACACCATGCAGAGACTGGCGAAAAACACTTTCGTTTGAAAGGGGTGGCCAAGCTTCCAAAAAACTACTAGTTTGCTGAAATCTCAGCAAAACTTTTTTCACCAAATCTTAATGATACTTGGTGGTAATGATTAGTTCACTAATCCCACTTGGCTACCCAATTTTTATTCTTCTAGGTTGAAGCATTCGTTTCCAGTAACACTTTGAATTTTTAGGTTTCACTCTGTTTTCTGCTATATAGATAGATGTGTTTGAAACTCTAAATCAAACACGGTTTGTGCTAGCTCCTTGAAATTTGACCAAATGAAGTAGTTCTAAGTTCTATCTCTATGGTTTGTTTCCTCTTGAAGTACCCCATGCAGAGACTGGCGAAAAACACTTTCGTTTGAAAGGGGTTGCCAAGCTTCCAAAAAACTACTAGTTTGCTGAAATCTCAGCAAACATTTTTTCACCAAATCTTGATGATACTTGGTGGTAATGATCAGTTCACTAATCCCTCTTGGCTGCCCAATTTTTATTCTTCTAGGTTGAAGCATTCGTTTCCAGTAACAGTTTGAATTTTTAGGTTTCACTCTGTTTTCTTATACATAGATAGCTGTGTTTGGAATTCTAAATCAAACACGGTTTGTGCTAGCTCCTTGAAACTTGACCAAATGAAGTAGTTCTAAGTTCTATCTCTATGGTTTGTCTCCTCTTGAAATACCCCATGCAGAGACTGGCGAAAAACACTTTCGTTTGAAAGGGGTTGCCAAGCTTCCAAAAAACTACTAGTTTGCTGAAATCTCAGCAAACATTTTTTCACCAAATCTTGATGATACTTGGTGGTAACGATCAGTTCACTAATCCCACTTGGCTGCCCAACTTTCATTCTTCTAGTTTCAAGCGTTCGTTTCCAGTAACACTTTGAATTTTTAGGTTTCACTCTGTTTTCTGCTATAGAGATAGATGTGTTTGAAACTCTAAATCAAACACGGTTTGTGCTAGCTCCGTGAAACTTGACCAAATGAAGTAGTTCTAAGTTCTATCTCTATGGTTTGTTTCCTTTTGAAGTACCCCATGCAGATACTGGAGAAAAACACTTTCGTTTGAAAGGGGTTGCCAAGCTTCCCAAAAACTACTTGTTTGATGAAATCTCAGCAAACATTTTTTCACCAAATCTTGATGATACTTGGTGGTAATGATCAGTTCACTAATCCCACTTGGCTGCCCAACTTTCATTCTTCTAGGTTCAAGCGTTCGTTTCCAGTAACAGTTTGAATTTTTAGGATTCACTCTGTTTTCTCATACATAGATAGCGGTGTTTGGAATTCTAAATCAAACACGGTTTGTGCTAGCTCCGTGATACTTGACCAAATGAAGTAGTTCTAAGTTCTATCTCTATGGTTTGTTTCTTCTTGAAGTACCCCATGCAGAGACTGGCGAAAAACACTTTCGTTTGAAAGGGGTTGCCAAGCTTCCAAAAAACTACTAGTTTGATGAAATCTCAGCAAACATTTTTTCACCAAATCTTGATGATACTTGGTGGTAATGATCATTTCACTAATCCCACTTGGCTGCCCAACTTTCACTCTTCTAGGTTCAAGCGTTCGTTTCCAGTAACACTTTGAATTTTTAGGTTTCACTCTGTTTTCTGCTATATAGATAGATGTGTTTGAAACTCTAAATCAAACACGGTTTGTGCTAGCTCGTTGAAACTTGAACAAATGAAGTAGTTCTAAGTTCTATCTCTATGGTTTGTTTTCTCTTGAAGTACCCCATGCAGAGACTGGCGAAAAACACTTTCGTTTGAAAGGGGTGGCCAAGCTTCCAAAAAACTACTAGTTTGCTGAAATCTCAGCAAACATTTTTTCACCAAATCTTGATGATACTTGGTGGTAATGATCAGTTCACCTAGCCCACTTGGCTGCCCAATTTTTACTCTTCTAGGTTCAAGCGTTCGTTTCAAGTAACACTTTGAATTTTTAGGTTTCACTCTGTTTTCTGCTATATAGATAGATGTGTTTGAAACTCTAAATCAAACACGGTTTGTGCTAGCTCCTTGAAACTTTACCAAATGAAGTAGTTCTATGTTCCATCTCTATGGTTTGTTCCTCTTGAAGTACACCATGCAGAGACTGGCGAAAAACACTTTCGTTTGAAAGGGGTGGCCAAGCTTCCAAAAAACTACTAGTTTGCTGAAATCTCAGCAAAACTTTTTTCACCAAATCTTAATGATACTTGGTGGTAATGATTAGTTCACTAATCCCACTTGGCTACCCAATTTTTATTCTTCTAGGTTGAAGCATTCGTTTCCAGTAACACTTTGAATTTTTAGGTTTCACTCTGTTTTCTGCTATATAGATAGATGTGTTTGAAACTCTAAATCAAACACGGTTTGTGCTAGCTCCTTGAAATTTGACCAAATGAAGTAGTTCTAAGTTCTATGTCTATGGTTTGTTTCCTCTTGAAGTACCCCATGCAGAGACTGGCGAAAAACACTTTCGTTTGAAAGGGGTTGCCAAGCTTCCAAAAAACTACTAGTTTGCTGAAATCTCAGCAAACATTTTTTCACCAAATCTTGATGATACTTGGTGGTAATGATCAGTTCACTAATCCCTCTTGGCTGCCCAATTTTTATTCTTCTAGGTTGAAGCATTCGTTTCCAGTAACAGTTTGAATTTTTAGGTTTCACTCTGTTTTCTTATACATAGATAGCTGTGTTTGGAATTCTAAATCAAACACGGTTTGTGCTAGCTCCTTGAAACTTGACCAAATGAAGTAGTTCTAAGTTCTATCTCTATGGTTTGTCTCCTCTTGAAATACCCCATGCAGAGACTGGCGAAAAACACTTTCGTTTGAAAGGGGTTGCCAAGCTTCCAAAAAACTACTAGTTTGCTGAAATCTCAGCAAACATTTTTTCAACAAATCTTGATGATACTTGGTGGTAATGATCAGTTCACTAATCCCACTTGGATACCCAATTTTTATTCTTCTAGGTTGAAGCATTCGTTTCCAGTAACAGTTTGAATTTTTAGGATTCACTCTGTTTTCTCCTACACAGATACCTCTGTTTGGAATTCTAAATCAAACACGGTTTGTGCTAGCTCCTTGAAACTTGACCAAATGAAGTAGTTCTAAGTTCTATCTCTATGGTTTGTTTCTTCTTGAAGTACCCCATGCAGAGACTGGCGAAAAACACTTTCGTTTGAAAGGGGTTGCCAAGCTTCCAAAAAACTACTAGTTTGCTGAAATCTCAGCAAACATTTTTTCACCAAATCTTGATGATACTTGGTGGTAACGATCAGTTCACTAATCCCACTTGGCTGCCCAACTTTCATTCTTCTAGTTTCAAGCGTTCGTTTCCAGTAACACTTTGAATTTTTAGGTTTCACTCTGTTTTCTGCTATAGAGATAGATGTGTTTGAAACTCTAAATCAAACACGGTTTGTGCTAGCTCCGTGAAACTTGACCAAATGAAGTAGTTCTAAGTTCTATCTCTATGGTTTGTTTCCTTTTGAAGTACCCCATGCAGAGACTGGCGAAAAACACTTTCGTTTGAAAGGGGTTGCCAAGCTTCCCAAAAACTACTTGTTTGATGAAATCTCAGCAAACATTTTTTCACCAAATCTTGATGATACTTGGTGGTAATGATCAGTTCACTAATCCCACTTGGCTGCCCAACTTTCACTCTTCTAGGTTCAAGCGTTCGTTTCCAGTAACAGTTTGAATTTTTAGTATTCACTCTGTTTTCTCATACATAGATAGCTGTGTTTGGAATTCTAAATCAAACACGGTTTGTGCTAGCTCCGTGATACTTGACCAAATGAAGGAGTTCTAAGTTCTATCTCTATGGTTTGTTTTCTCTTGAAGTACCCCATGCAGAGACTGGCGAAAAACACTTTCGTTTGAAAGGGGTGGCCAAGCTTCCAAAAAACTACTAGTTTGCTGAAATCTCAGCAAACATTTTTTCACCAAATCTTGATGATACTTGGTGGTAATGATCAGTTCACCTAGGCCACTTGGCTGCCCAATTTTTACTCTTCTAGGTTCAAGCGTTCGTTTCAAGTAACACTTTGAATTTTTAGGTTTCACTCTGTTTTCTGCTATATAGATAGATGTGTTTGAAACTCTAAATCAAACACGGTTTGTGCTAGCTCCTTGAAACTTTACCAAATGAAGTAGTTCTATGTTCCATCTCTATGGTTTGTTCCTCTTGAAGTACACCATGCAGAGACTGGCGAAAAACACTTTCGTTTGAAAGGGGTTGCCAAGCATCCAAAAAACTACTAGTTTGCTGAAATCTCAGCAAACATTTTTTCACCAAATCTTGATGATACTTGGTGGTAATGATCAGTTCACTAATCCCACTTGGCTGCCCAACTTTCACTCTTCTAGGTTCAAGCGTTCGTTTCCAGTAACACTTTGAATTTTAAAGTTTCACTCTGTTTTCTGCTATATAGATAGATGTGTTTGAAACTCTAAATCAAACACGGTGTGTGCTAGCTCCTTGAAACTTGACCAAATGAAGTAGTTCTAAGTTCTATCTCTATGGTTTGTTTCCTCTTGAAGTACCCCATGCAGAGACTGGCGAAAAACACTTTCGTTTGAAAGGGGTTGCCAAGCTTCCAAAAAACTAATAGTTTGCTGAAATCAGCAAACATTTTTTCACCAAATCTTGATGATACTTGGTGGTAATGATCAGTTCACTAATCCCACTTGGCTGCCCAAATTTCACTCTTCTAGGTTCAAGCGTTCGTTTCCAGTAACACTTTGAATTTTTAGGTTTCACTCTGTTTTCTGCTATATAGATAGATGTGTTTGAAACTCTAAATCAAACACGGTGTGTGCTAGCTCCTTGAAACTTGACCAAATGAAGTAGTTCTAAGTTCTATCTCTATGGTTTGTTTCCTCTTGAAGTACCCCTTGCAGAGACTGGCCAAAAACACTTTCGTTTGAAAGGGGTTGCCAAGCTTCCAAAAAACTACTAGTTTGCTGAAATCTCAGCAAACATTTTTTCACCAAATCTTGATGATACTTGGTGGTAATGATCAGTTCACTAATCCCACTTGGCTACACAATTTTGATTCTTCTAGGTTGAAGCATTCGTTTACAGTAACAGTTTGAATATTTAGGTTTCATTCTGTTTTCTCCTACATAGATAGTTGTGTTTGGAATTCTAAATCAAACACGGTTTGTGCTAGCTCCTTGAAACTTGACCAAATGAAGTAGTTCTAAGTTCTATCTCTATGGTTTGTTTCATCTTGAAGAACCCCATGCAGAGACTGGCGAAAAACACTTTCTTTTGAAAGGGGTTGCCAAGCTTCCAAAAAACTACTAGTTTGCTGAAATCTCAGCAAACATTTTTTCACCAAATCTTGATGATACTTGGTGGTAATGATCAGTTCACTAATCTCACTTGGCTGCCCAACTTTCACTCTTCTAGGTTCAAGCGTTCGTTTCCAGTAACACTTTGAATTTTTAGGTTTCACTCTGTTTTCTGCTATATAGATAGATGTGTTTGAATCTCTAAATCAAACACGGTTTGTGCTAGCTCCTTGAAACTTGACCAGATGAAGTTGTTCTAAGTTCTATCTCTACGGTTTCTTTCCTCTTGAAGTACCCCATGCAGAGACTGGTGAAAAACACTTTCGTTTGAAAGGGTTTGCCAAGCTTCCAAAAAACTACTAGTTTGCTGAAATCTCAGCAAACATTTTTTCACCATATCTTGATAATACTTGGTGGTAATGATCAGTTCACTAATCTCACTTGGCTGCCCAACTTTCACTCTTCTAGGTTCAAGCATTCGTTTCCAGTAACACTTTGAATTTTTAGGTTTCACTCTGTTTTCTGCTATATAGATAGATGTGTTTGAAACTCTAAATCAAACACGGTTTGTGCTAGCTCCTTGAAATTTGACCAAATGAAGTAGTTCTAAGTTCTATCTCTATGGTTTGTTTCCTCTTGAAGTACCCCATGCAGAGACTGGCGAAAAACACTTTCGTTTGAAAAGGGGTGGCCAAGCTTCCAAAAAACTACTAGTTTGCTGAAATCTCAGCAAAACTTTTTCACCAAATCTTGATGATACTTGGTGGTAATGATCAGTTCACTAATCCCACTTGGATACCCAATTTTTATTCTTCTAGGTTGAAGCATTCGTTTCCAGTAACAGTTTGAATTTTTAGGATTCACTCTGTTTTCTGCTATATAGATAGATGTGTTTGAAACTCTAAATCAAACACGGTTTGTGCTAGCTCCTTGAAACTTTACCAAATGAAGTAGTTCTATGTTCCATCTCTATGGTTTGTTTCCTCTTGAAGTACACCATGCAGAGACTGGCGAAAAACACTTTCGTTTGAAAGGGGTGGCCAAGCTTCCAAAAAACTACTAGTTTGCTGAAATCTCAGCAAAACTTTTTTCACCAAATCTTAATGATACTTGGTGGTAATGATTAGTTCACTAATCCCACTTGGCTACCCAATTTTTATTCTTCTAGGTTGAAGCATTCGTTTCCAGTAACACTTTGAATTTTTAGGTTTCACTCTGTTTTCTGCTATATAGATAGATGTGTTTGAAACTCTAAATCAAACACGGTTTGTGCTAGCTCCTTGAAATTTGACCAAATGAAGTAGTTCTAAGTTCTATCTCTATGGTTTGTTTCCTCTTGAAGTACCCCATGCAGAGACTGGCGAAAAACACTTTCGTTTGAAAGGGGTTGCCAAGCTTCCAAAAAACTACTAGTTGCTGAAATCTCAGCAAACATTTTTTCACCAAATCTTGATGATACTTGGTGGTAATGATCAGTTCACTAATCCCTCTTGGCTGCCCAATTTTTATTCTTCTAGGTTGAAGCATTCGTTTCCAGTAACAGTTTGAATTTTTAGGTTTCACTCTGTTTTCTTATACATAGATAGTTGTGTTTGGAATTCTAAATCAAACACGGTTTGTGCTAGCTCCTTGAAACTTGACCAAATTAAGTAGTTCTAAGTTCTATCTCTATGGTTTGTCTCCTCTTGAAATACCCCATGCAGAGACTGGCGAAAAACACTTTCGTTTGAAAGTGGTTGCCAAGCTTCCAAAAAACTACTAGTTTGCTGAAATCTCAG
The DNA here is from genome assembly GCF_048772815.1 of Callospermophilus lateralis. Lineage (NCBI taxonomy): Eukaryota > Metazoa > Chordata > Mammalia > Rodentia > Sciuridae > Callospermophilus > Callospermophilus lateralis. Next base: position 63,093 of record NW_027514322.1, read on the forward strand.
CAAACATTTTTTCACCAAATCTTGATGATACTTGGTGGTAATGATCAGTTCACTAATCCCACTTGGCTGCCCAACTTTCATTCTTCTAGGTTCAAGCGTTCGTTTCCAGTAACACTTTGAATTTTTAGGTTTCACTCTGTTTTCTGCTATATAGATAGATGTGTTTGAAACTCTAAATCAAACACGGTTTGTGCTAGCTCCGTGAAACTTGACCAAATGAAGTAGTTCTAAGTTCTATCTCTATGGTTTGTTTCCTCTTGAAGTACCCCATGCAGAGACTGGCGAAAAACACTTTCGTTTGAAAGGGGTTGCCAAGCTTCCAAAAAACTACTAGTTTGCTGAAATCTCAGCAAACATTTTTTCACCAAATCTTGATGATACTTGGTGGTAATGATCAGTTCACTAATCCCTCTTGGCTACCCAATTTTTATTCTTCTAGTTTGAAGCATTCGTTTCCAGTAACAGTTTGAATTTTTAGGTTTCACTCTGTTTTCTTATACATAGATAGCTGTGTTTGGAATTCTAAATCAAACACGGTTTGTGCTAGCTCCTTGAAACTTGACCAAATGAAGTAGTTCTAAGTTCTATCTCTATGGTTTGTCTCCTCTTGAAATACCCCAAGCAGAGACTGGCGAAAAACACTTTCGTTTGAAAGGGGTTGCCAAGCTTCCAAAAAACTACTAGTTTGCTGAAATCTCAGCAAAACTTTTTTCACCAAATCTTGATGATACTTGGTGGTAATGATCAGTTCACTATTCCCACTTGGCTGCCCAACTTTCATTCTTCTAGGTTCAAGCGTTCGTTTCCAGTAACACTTTGAATTTTAGGTTTCACTCTGTTTTCTGCTATATAGATAGATGTGTTTGAAACTCTGAATCAAACACGGTTTGTGCTAGCTCGGTGAAACTTGACCAAATGAAGTAGTTCTAAGTTCTATCTCTATGGTTTGTTTCCTCTTGAAGTACCCCATGCAGAGCCTGGCGAAAAACACTTTCGTTTGAAAGGGGTTGCCAAGCTTCCAAAAAACTACTAGTTTGCTGAAATCTCAGCAAACATTTTTTCACCAAATCTTGAATGATACTTGGTGGTAATGATCAGTTCACTAATCCCACTTGGCTGCCCAACTTTCATTCTTCTAGGTTCAAGCGTTCGTTTCCAGTAACACTTTGAATTTTTAGGTTTCACTCTGTTTTCTGCTATATAGATAGATGTGTTTGAAACTCTAAATCAAACACGGTTTGTGCTAGCTCCTTGAAACTTGACCAAATGAAGTAGTTCTAAGTTCTATCTCTATGGTTTGTTTCCTCTTGAAGTACCCCGTGCAGAGACTGGTGAAAAACACTTTCGTTTGAAAGTGGTTGCCAAGCTTCCAAAAAACTACTAGTTTGCTGAAATCACAGCAAACCTTTTTTCACCAATTCTTGATGATACTTCTTGGTAATGATCAGGTCACTAATCTCACTTGGCTGCCCAACTTACACTCTTCTAGGTTCAAGCATTCGTTTCCAGTAACACTTTGAATTTTAAGGTTTCACTCTGTTTTCTGCTATATAGATAGATGTGTTTGAAACTCTAAATCAAACACTGTTTGTGCTTAGCTCCGTGAAACTTGACAAAATAAGTAGTTCTAAGTTCTATCTCTATGGTTTGTTTCTCTTGAAGTACCCCATGCAGAGACTGGCGAAAAACACTTTCGTTGAAAGGGGTTGCCAAGCTTCCAAAAAACTACTAGTTTTCTGAAATATCAGCAAATATTTTTTCACCAAATCTTGATGATACTTGGTGGTAATGATCAGTTCACTAATCCCAATTGGCTGCCCAATTTTTATTCTTCTAGGTTGAAGCATTCGTTTCCAGTAACAGTTTGAATTTTTAGGATTCACTCTGTTTTCTCATACATAGATAGCGGTGTTTGGAATTCTAAATCAAACACGGTTTGTGCTAGCTCCTGAAACTTGACAAATGAAGTAGTTCTAGTTCTATCTCTATGGTTTGTTTTCTCTTGAAGTACCCCATGCAGAGACTGGCGAAAAACACTTTCGTTTTGAAAAGGCGTGCCAAGCTTCCAAAAAACTACTAGTTTGCTGAAATCTCAGCAAACATTTTTTCACCAAATCTTGATGATACTTGGTGGTAATGATCAGTTCACCTAGCCACTTGGCTGCCCAATTTTTACTCTTCTAGGTTCAAGCGTTCGTTTCAAGTAACACTTTGAATTTTTAGGTTTCACTCTGTTTTCTGCTATATAGATAGATGTGTTTGAACTCTAAATCAAACACGGTTTGTGCTAGCTCCTTGAACTTTACCAAATGAAGTAGTTCTATGTTCCATCTCTATGGTTTGTTCCTCTTGAAGTACACCATGCAGAGACTGGCGAAAAACACTTTCGTTTGAAAGGGGTGCCCAAGCTTCCAAAAACTACTAGTGTGCTGAAATCTCAGCAAACTTTTTTCACCAAATCTTAATGATACTTGGTGGTAATGATTAGTTCACTAATCCCACTTGGCTACCCAATTTTTATTCTTCTAGGTTGAAGCATTCGTTTCCAGTAACACTTTGAATTTTTAGGTTTCACTCTGTTTCTGCTATATAGATAGATGTGTTGAAACTCTAAATCAAACACGGTTTGTGCTAGCTCCTTGAAATTTGACCAAATGAAGTAGTTCTAAGTTCTATCTCTATGGTTTGTTTCCTCTTGAAGTACCCCATGCAGAGACTGGCGAAAAACACTTTCGTTTGAAAGGGGTTGCCAAGCTTCCAAAAAACTACTAGTTTGCTGAAATCTCAGCAAACATTTTTTCACCAAATCTTGATGATACTTGGTGGTAATGATCAGTTCACTAATCCCTCTTGGCTGCCCAATTTTTATTCTTCTAGGTTGAAGCATTCGTTTCCAGTAACAGTTTGAATTTTTAGGTTTCACTCTGTTTTCTTATACATAGATAGCTGTGTTTGGAATTCTAAATCAAACACGGTTTGTGCTAGCTCCTTGAAACTTGACCAAATTAAGTAGTTCTAAGTTCTATCTCAATGGTTTGTCTCCTCTTGAAATACCCCATGCAGAGACTGGCGAAAAACACTTTCGTTTGAAAGGGGTTGCCAAGCTTCCAAAAAACTACTAGTTTGCTGAAATCTCAGCAAACATTTTTTCACCAAATCTTGATGATACTTGGTGGTAATGATCAGTTCACTAATCCCAATTGGCTGCCCTACTTTCATTCTTCTAGGTTCAAGCGTTCGTTTGCAGTAACACTTTGAATTTTTAGGTTTCACTCTGTTTTCTGCTATATAGATAGATGTGTTTGAAACTGTAAATCAAACACGGTTTGTGCTAGCTCCGTGAAACTTGACCAAATGAAGTAGTTCTAAGTTCTATCTCTATGGTTTGTTTCCTCTTGAAGTACCCCATGCAGAGACTGGCGAAAAACACTTTCGTTTGAAAGGGGTTGCCAAGCTTCCAAAAAACTACTTGTTTGATGAAATCTCAGCAAACTTTTTTTCACCAAATCTTGATGATACTTGGTGGTAAAGATCAGTTCACTAATCCCACTTGGCTGCCCAACTTTCACTCTTCTAGGTTCAAGCGTTCGTTTCCAGTAACACTTTGAATTTTTAGGTTTCACTCTGTTTTCTGCTATATAGATAGATGTGTTTGAAACTCTAAATCAAACACGGTTTGTGCTAGCTCCTTGAAACTTGACCAAATGAAGTAGTTCTAAGTTCTATCTCTATGGTTTGTGTCCTCTTGATGTACCCCATGCAGAGACTGGCGAAAAACACTTTCGTTTGAAAGGGGTTGCCAAGCTTCCAAAAAACTACTAGTTTGCTGAAATCTCAGCAAACCTTTTTTCACCAAATCTTGATGATACTTGGTGGTAATGATCAGTTCACTAATCTCACTTGGCTGCCCAACTTTCACTCTTCTAGGTTCAAGTGATCGTTTCCAGTAACACTTTGAATTTTTATGTTTCACTCTGTTTTCTGGTATATAGATAGATGTGTTTGAAACTCTAAATCAAACACGGTTTGTGCTAGCTCCTTGAAATTTGACCAAATGAAGTAGTTCTAAGTTTTATCTATATGGTTTGTTTCCTCTTGAAGTACCCCATGCAGAGACTGGCGAAAAACACTTTCGTTTGAAAGGGGTTGCCAAGCTTCCAAAAAACTACTAGTTTGCTGAAATCTCAGCAAACATTTTTTCACCAAATCTTGATGATACTTGGTGGTAATGATCAGTTCACTAATCCCTCTTGGCTGCCCAATTTTTATTCTTCTAGGTTGAAGCATTCGTTTCCAGTAACAGTTTGAATTTTTAGGTTTCACTCTGTTTTCTTATACATAGATAGCTGTGTTTGGAATTCTAAATCAAACACGGTTTGTGCTAGCTCCTTGAAACTTGACCAAATGAAGTAGTTCTAAGTTCTATCTCTATGGTTTGTTTCCTCTTGAAATACCCCATGCAGAGACTGGCGAAAAACACTTTCGTTTGAAACGGGTTGCCAAGCTTCCAAAAAACTACTAGTTTGCTGAAATCTCAGCAAACATTTTTTCACCAAATCTTGATGATACTTGGTGGTAATGATCAGTTCACTAATCCCACTTGGCTGCCCAACTTTCATTCTTCTAGGTTCAAGCGTTCGTTTCCAGTAACACTTTGAATTTTTGGGTTTCACTCTGTTTTCTGCTATATAGATAGATGTGTTTGAAACTCTAAATCAAACACGGTTTGTGCTAGCTCCGTGAAACTTGACCAAATGAAGTAGTTCTAAGTTCTATCTCTATGGTTTGTTTCCTCTTGAAGTACCCCGTGCAGAGACTGGTGAAAAACACTTTCGTTTGAAAGGGGTTGCCAAGCTTCCAAAAAACTACTAGTTTGCTGAAATCTCAGCAAACATTTTTTCACCAAATCTTGATGATACCTGGTGGTAATCATCAGTTCACTAAGCCCACTTGAGTGCCCAATTTTCACTCTTCTAGGTTCAAGCGTTCGTTTCCAGTAACACTTTGAAATTTTAGGTTTCACTCTGTTTTCTGCTATATAGATAGATGTGTTTGAAACTCTAAATCAAACACGGTTTGTGCTAGCTCCGTGAAACTTGACAAAATGAAGTAGTTCTAAGTTGTATCTCTATGGTTTGTTTCCTCTTGAAGTACCCCATGCAGAGACTGGCGAAGAACACTTTCGTTTGAAAGGGGTTGCCAAGCTTCCAAAAAACTACTCGTTTGCTGAAATCTCAGCAAACATTTTTTCACCATATCTTGATGATACTTGGTGGTAATGATCAGTTCACTAAGCCCACTTGGCTGCCCAATTTTCACTCTTCTAGGTTCAAGCGTTCGTTTCCAGTAACACTTTGAATTTTTAGGTTTCACTCTGTTTTCTGCTATATAGATAGATGTGTTTGAAACTCTAAATCAAACACGGTTTGTGCTAGCTCCGTGAAACATGACAAAATGAAGTAGTTCTAAGTTCTATGTCTATGGTTTGTTTCCTCTTGAAGTACCCCATGCAGAGACTGGCGAAAAACACTTTCGTTTGAAAGGGGTTGCCAAGCTTCCAAAAAACTACTAGTTTGCTGAAATCTCAGCAAATATTTTTTCACCAAATCTTGATGATACTTGGTGGTAATGATCAGTTCACTAATCCCACTTGGCTGCCCAACTTTCACTCTTCTAGGTTCAAGCGTTCGTTTCCAGTAACAGTTTGAATTTTTAGGATTCACTCTGTTTTCTGTTATATACATAGATGTGTTTGAAACTCTAAATCAAACACGGTTTGTGCTAGCTCCGTGAAACTTGACAAAATGAAGTAGTTCTAAGTTGTATCTCTATGGTTTGTTTCCTCTTGAAGTACCCCATGCAGAGACTGGCGAAGAACACTTTCGTTTGAAAGGGGTTGCCAAGCTTCCAAATAACTACTCGTTTGCTGAAATCTCAGCAAACATTTTTTCACCAAATCTTGATGATACTTGGTGGTAATGATCAGTTCACTAAGCCCACTTGGCTGCCCAATTTTCACTCTTCTAGGTTCAAGCGTTCGTTTCCAGTAACACTTTGAATTTTTAGGTTTCACTCTGTTTTCTGCTATATAGATAGATGTGTTTGAAACTCTAAATCAAACACGGTTTGTGCTAGCTCCGTGAAACATGACAAAATGAAGTAGTTCTAAGTTCTATCTCTATGGTTTGTTTCCTCTTGAAGTACCCCATGCAGAGACTGGCGAAAAACACTTTCGTTTGAAAGGGGTTGCCAAGCTTCCAAAAAACTACTAGTTTGCTGAAATCTCAGCAAACATTTTTTCACCAAATCTTGATGATACTTGGTGGTAATGATCAGTTCACTAATCCCACTTGGCTGCCCAACTTTCACTCTTCTAGGTTCAAGCGTTCGTTTCCAGTAACAGTTTGAATTTTTAGGTTTCACTCTGTTTTCTGTTACATACATAGATGTGTTTGAAACTCTAAATCAAACATGGTTTGTGCTAGCTCCTTGAAACTTGACAAAATGAAGTAGTTCTAAGTTCTATCTCTATGGTTGGTTCCTCTTGAGTACCCCATGCAGACACTGGCGAAAAACACTTTCGTTTGAAAGGGGTTGCCAAGCTTCCAAAAAACTACTAGTTTGCTGAAATCTCAGCAAATATTTTTTCACCAAATCTTGATGATACTTGGTGGTAATGATCAGTTCACTAATCCCACTTGGCTGCCCAACTTTCACTCTTCTAGGTTCAAGCGTTCGTTTCCAGTAACAGTTTGAATTTTTAGGTTTCACTCTGTTTTCTGTTATATACATAGATGTGTTTGAAACTCTAAATCAAACACGGTTTGTGCTAGCTCCGTGAAACTTGACAAAATGAAGTAGTTCTAAGTTGTATCTCTATGGTTTGTTTCCTCTTGAAGTACCCCATGCAGAGACTGGCGAAGAACACTTTCGTTTGAAAGGGGTTGCCAAGCTTCCAAAAAACTACTCGTTTGCTGAAATCTCAGCAAACATTTTTTCACCAAATCTTGATGATACTTGGTGGTAATGATCAGTTCACTAAGCCCACTTGGCTGCCCAATTTTCACTCTTCTAGGTTCAAGCGTTCGTTTCCAGTAACACTTTGAATTTTTAGGTTTCACTCTGTTTTCTGCTATATAGATAGATGTGTTTGAAACTCTAAATCAAACACGGTTTGTGCTAGCTCCGTGAAACATGACAAAATGAAGTAGTTCTAAGTTCTATCTCTATGGTTTGTTTCCTCTTGAAGTACCCCATGCAGAGACTGGCGAAGAACTCTTTCGTTTGAAAGGGGTTGCCAAGCTTCCAAAAAACTACTAGTTTGCTGAAATCTCAGCAAACATTTTTTCACCAAATCTTGATGATACTTGGTGGTAATGATCAGTTCACTAAGCCCACTTGGCTGCCCAATTTTCACTCTTCTAGGTTCAAGCGTTCGTTTCCAGTAACAGTTTGAATTTTTAGGTTTCACTCTGTTTTCTGCTATATAGATAGATGTCTTTGAAACTCTAAATCAAACACGGTTTGTGCTAGCTCCGTGAAACTTGACAAAATGAAGTAGTTCTAAGTTGTATCTCTATGGTTTGTTTCCTCTTGAAGTACCCCATGCAGAGACTGGCGAAGAACTCTTTCGTTTGAAAGGGGTTGCCAAGCTTCCAAAAAACTACTCGTTTGCTGAAATCTCAGCAAACATTTTTTCACCAAATCTTGATGATACTTGGTGGTAATGATCAGTTCACTAAGCCCACTTGGCTGCCCAATTTTCACTCTTCTAGGTTCAAGCGTTCGTTTCCAGTAACACTTTGAAATTTTAGGTTTCACTCTGTTTTCTGCTATATAAATAGATGTGTTTGAAACTCTAAATCAAACACGGTTTGTGCTAGCTCCTTGAAACTTGACAAAATGAAGTAGTTCTAAGTTCTATCTCTATGGTTTGTTTCCTCTTGAAGTACCCCATGCAGAGACTGGCGAAAAACACTTTCGTTTGAAAGGGGTTGCCAAGCTTCCAAAAAACTACTAGTTTGCTGAAATCTCAGCAAACATTTTTTCACCAAATCTTGATGATACTTGGTGGTAATGATCAGTTCACTAATCCCACTTGGCTGCCCAACTTTCACTCTTCTAGGTTCAAGCGTTCGTTTCCAGTAACAGTTTGAATTTTTAGGTTTCACTCTGTTTTCTGTTATATACATAGATGTGTTTGAAACTCTAAATCAAACACGGTTTGTGCTAGCTCCGTGAAACTTGACAAAATGAAGTAGTTCTAAGTTGTATCTCTATGGTTTGTTTCCTCTTGAAGTACCCCATGCAGAGACTGGCGAAGAACACTTTCGTTTGAAAGGGGTTGCCAAGCTTCCAAAAAACTACTCGTTTGCTGAAATCTCAGCAAACATTTTTTCAACAAATCTTGATGATACTTGGTGGTAATGATAAGTTCACTAAGCCCACTTGGCTGCCCAATTTTCACTCTTCTAGGTTCAAACGTTCGTTTCCAGTAACACTTTGAATTTTTAGGTTTCACTCTGTTTTCTGCTATATAGATAGATGTGTTTGAAACTCTAAATCAAACACGGTTTGTGCTAGCTCCGTGAAACTTGACAAAATGAAGTAGTTCTAAGTTCTATCTCTATGGTTTGTTTCCTCTTGAAGTACCCCATGCAGAGACTGGCGAAAAACACTTTCGTTTGAAAGGGGTTGCCAAGCTTCCAAAAAACTACTAGTTTGCTGAAATCTCAGCAAACATTTTTTCACCAAATCTTGATGATACTTGGTGGTAATGATCAGTTCACTAATCCCACTTGGCTGCCCAACTTTCACTCTTCTAGGTTCAAGCGTTCGTTTCCAGTAACAGTTTGAATTTTTAGGTTTCACTCTGTTTTCTGTTATATACATAGATGTGTTTGAAACTCTAAATCAAACACGGTTTGTGCTAGCTCCGTGAAACTTGACAAAATGAAGTAGTTCTAAGTTCTATCTCTATGGTTTGTGTCCTCTTGAAGTACCCCATGCAGAGACTGGCGAAGAACACTTTCGTTTGAAAGGGGTTGCCAAGCTTCCAAAAAACTACTAGTTTCCTGAAATCTCAGCAAACATTTTTTCACCAAATCTTGATGATACCTGGTGGTAATCATCAGTTCACTAAGCCCACTTGAGTGCCCAATTTTCACTCTTCTAGGTTCAAGCGTTCGTTTCCAGTAACACTTTGAAATTTTAGGTTTCACTCTGTTTTCTGCTATATAGATAGATGTGTTTGAAACTCTAAATCAAACACGGTTTGTGCTAGCTCCGTGAAACTTGACAAAATGAAGTAGTTCTAAGTTGTATCTCTATGGTTTGTTTCCTCTTGAAGTACCCCATGCAGAGACTGGCGAAGAACACTTTCGTTTGAAAGGGGTTGCCAAGCTTCCAAAAAACTACTCGTTTGCTGAAATCTCAGCAAACATTTTTTCACCATATCTTGATGATACTTGGTGGTAATGATCAGTTCACTAAGCCCACTTGGCTGCCCAATTTTCACTCTTCTAGGTTCAAGCGTTCGTTTCCAGTAACACTTTGAATTTTTAGGTTTCACTCTGTTTTCTGCTATATAGATAGATGTGTTTGAAACTCTAAATCAAACACGGTTTGTGCTAGCTCCGTGAAACATGACAAAATGAAGTAGTTCTAAGTTTTATCTCTATGGTTTGTTTCCTCTTGAAGTACCCCATGCAGAGACTGGCGAAAAACACTTTCGTTTGAAAGGGGTTGCCAAGCTTCCAAAAAACTACTAGTTTGCTGAAATCTCAGCAAATATTTTTTCACCAAATCTTGATGATACTTGGTGGTAATGATCAGTTCACTAATCCCACTTGGCTGCCCAACTTTCACTCTTCTAGGTTCAAGCGTTCGTTTCCAGTAACAGTTTGAATTTTTAGGTTTCACTCTGTTTTCTGTTATATACATAGATGTGTTTGAAACTCTAAATCAAACACGGTTTGTGCTAGCTCCTTGAAACTTGACAAAATGAAGTAGTTCTAAGTTCTATCTCTGTGGTTTGTTTCCTCTTGAAGTACCCCATGCAGAGACTGGCGAAAAACACTTTCGTTTGAAAGGGGTTGCCAAGCTTCCAAAAAACTACTAGTTTGCTGAAATCTCAGCAAACATTTTTTCACCAAATCTTGATGATACTTGGTGGTAATGATCAGGTCACTAATCCCACTTGGCTGCCCAACTTTCACTCTTCTAGGTTCAAGCGTTCGTTTCCAGTAACAGTTTGAATTTTTAGGTTTCACTCTGTTTTCTGTTATATAGATAGATGTGTTTGAAACTCTAAATCAAACATGGTTTGTGCTAGCTCCGTGAAACTTGACAAAATGAAATAGTTCTAAGTTCTATCTCTATGGTTTGTTTCCTCTTGAAGTACAGCATGCAGAGACTGGCGAAGAACACTTTCGTTTGAAAGGGGTTGCCAAGCTTCCAAAAAACTACTCGTTTGCTGAAATCTCAGCAAACATTTTTTCACCAAATCTTGATGATACTTGGTGGTAATGATCAGTTCACTAATCCCACTTGGCTGCCCAACTTTCACTCTTCTAGGTTCAAGCGTTCGTTTCCAGTAACACTTTGAATTTTTAGGTTTCACTCTGTTTTCTGCTATATAGATAGATGTGTTTGAAACTCTAAATCAAACACGGTTTGTGCTAGCTCCGTGAAACTTGACAAAATGAAGTAGTTCTAAGTTCTATCTCTATGGTTTGTTTCCTCTTGAAGTACCCCATGCAGAGACTGGCGAAAAACACTTTCGTTTGAAAGGGGTTGCCAAGCTTCCAAAAAACTACTAGTTTGCTGAAATCTCAGCAAACATTTTTTCACCAAATCTTGATGATACTTGGTGGTAATGATCAGTTCACTAATCCCACTTGGCTGCCCAACTTTCACTCTTCTAGGTTCAAGCGTTCGTTTCCAGTAACAGTTTGAATTTTTAGGTTTCACTCTGTTTTCTGCTATATAGATAGATGTGTTTGAAACTCTAAATCAAACACGGTTTGTGCTAGCTCCGTGAAACTTGACAAAATGAAGTAGTTCTAAGTTGTATCTCTATGGTTTGTTTCCTCTTGAAGTACCCCAAGCAGAGACTGGCGAAGAACACTTTCGTTGAAAGGGGTTGCCAAGCTTCCAAAAAACTACTCGTTTGCTGAAATCTCAGCAAACATTTTTTCACCAAATCTTGATGATACTTGGTGGTAATGATCAGTTCACTAATCCCACTTGGCTGCCCAATTTTCACTCTTCTAGGTTCAAGCGTTCGTTTCCAGTAACACTTTGAATTTTTAGGTTTCACTCTGTTTTCTGCTATATAGATAGATGTGTTTGAAACTCTAAATCAAACACGATTTGTGCTAGCTCCGTGAAACTTGACAAAATGAAGTAGTTCTAAGTTCTATCTCTATGGTTTGTTTCCTCTTGAAGTACCCCATGCAGAGACTGGCGAAAAACACTTTCGTTTGAAAGGGGTTGCCAAGCTTCCAAAAAACTACTAGTTTGCTGAAATCTCAGCAAACATTTTTTCACCAAATCTTGATGATACTTGGTGGTAATGATCATTTCACTAATCCCACTTGCCTGCCCAACTTTCACTCTTCTAGGTTCAAGCGTTCGTTTCCAGTAACAGTTTGAATTTTTAGGTTTCACTCTGTTTTTTGTTATATACATCGATGTGTTTGAAACTCTAAAACAAACACGGTTTGTGCTAGCTCTGTGAAACTTGACAAAATGAAGTAGTTCTAAGTTCTATCTCTATGGTTTGTTTCCTCTTGAAGTACCCCATTCAGAGACTGGCGAAGAACACTTTCGTTTGAAAGGGGTTGCCAAGCTTCCAAAAAACTACTAGTTTGCTGAAATCTCAGCAAACATTTTTTCACCAAATCTTGATGATACCTGGTGGTAATCATCAGTTCACTAAGCCCACTTGAGTGCCCAATTTTCACTCTTCTAGGTTCAAGCGTTCGTTTCCAGTAACACTTTGAAATTTTAGGTTTCACTCTGTTTTCTGCTATATAGATAGATGTGTTTGAAACTCTAAATCAAACACGGTTTGTGCTAGCTCCGTGAAACTTGACAAAATGAAGTAGTTCTAAGTTGTATCTCTATGGTTTGTTTCCTCTTGAAGTACAGCCTGCAGAGACTGGCGAAGAACACTTTCGTTTGAAAGGGGTTGCCAAGCTTCCAAAAAACTACTAGTTTGCTGAAATCTCAGCAAACATTTTTTCACCAAATCTTGATGATACTTGGTGGTAATGATCAGTTCACTAATCCCACTTGGCTCCCAACTTTCACTCTTCTAGGTTCAAGCGTTCGTTTCCAGTAACAGTTTGAATTTTTAGGTTTCACTCTGTTTTCTGTTATATACATAGATGTGTTTGAAACTCTAAATCAAACACGGTTTGTGCTAGCTCCTTGAAACTTGACAAAATGAAGTAGTTCTAAGTTCTATCTCTATGGTTTGTTTCCTCTTGAAGTACCCCATGCAGAGACTGGCGAAAAACACTTTCGTTTGAAAGGGGTTGCCAAGCTTCCAAAAAACTACTAGTTTGCTGAAATCTCAGCAAACATTTTTTCACCAAATCTTGATGATACTTGGTGGTAATGATCAGTTCACTAATCCCACTTGGCTGCCCAACTTTCACTCTTCTAGGTTCAAGCGTTCGTTTCCAGTAACAGTTTGAAATTTTAGGTTTCACTCTGTTTTCTGTTATATAGATAGATGTGTTTGAAACTCTAAATCAAACATGGTTTGTGCTAGCTCCGTGAAACTTGACAAAATGAAATAGTTCTAAGTTCTATCTCTATGGTTTGTTTCCTCTTGAAGTACAGCATGCAGAGACTGGCGAAGAACACTTTCGTTTGAAAGGGGTTGCCAAGCTTCCAAAAAACTACTCGTTTGCTGAAATCTCAGCAAACATTTTTTCACCAAATCTTGATGATACTTGGTGGTAATGATCAGTTCACTAATCCCACTTGGCTGCCCAACTTTCACTCTTCTAGGTTCAAGCGTTCGTTTCCAGTAACAGTTTGAATTTTTAGGTTTCACTCTGTTTTCTGCTATATAGATAGATGTCTTTGAAACTCTAAATCAAACACGGTTTGTGCTAGCTCCGTGAAACTTGACAAAATGAAGTAGTTCTAAGTTGTATCTCTATGGTTTGTTTCCTCTTGAAGTACCCCATGCAGAGACTGGCGAAGAACGCTTTCGTTTGAAAGGGGTTGCCAAGCTTCCAAAAAACTACTCGTTTGCTGAAATCTCAGCAAACATTTTTTCACCAAATCTTGATGATACTTGGTGGTAATGATCAGTTCACTAAGCCAACTTGGCTGCCCAATTTTCACTCTTCTAGGTTCAAGCGTTCGTTTCCAGTAACACTTTGAAATTTTAGGTTTCACTCTGTTTTCTGCTATATAAATAGATGTGTTTGAAACTCTAAATCAAACACGGTTTGTGCTAGCTCCTTGAAACTTGACAAAATGAAGTAGTTCTAAGTTCTATCTCTATGGTTTGTTTCCTCTTGAAGTACCCCATGCAGAGACTGGCGAAAAACACTTTCGTTTGAAAGGGGTTGCCAAGCTTCCAAAAAACTACTAGTTTGCTGAAATCTCAGCAAACATTTTTTCACCAAATCTTGATGATACTTGGTGGTAATGATCAGTTCACTAATCCCACTTGGCTGCCCAACTTTCACTCTTCTAGGTTCAAGCGTTCGTTTCCAGTAACAGTTTGAATTTTTAGGTTTCACTCTGTTTTCTGTTATATACATAGATGTGTTTGAAACTCTAAATCAAACACGGTTTGTGCTATCTCCGTGAAACTTGACAAAATGAAGTAGTTCTAAGTTGTATCTCTATGGTTTGTTTCCTCTTGAAGTACCCCATGCAGAGACTGGCGAAGAACACTTTCGTTTGAAAGGGGTTGCCAAGCTTCCAAAAAACTACTCGTTTGCTGAAATCTCAGCAAACATTTTTTCAACAAATCTTGATGATACTTGGTGGTAATGATAAGTTCACTAAGCCCACTTGGCTGCCCAATTTTCACTCTTCTAGGTTCAAACGTTCGTTTCCAGTAACACTTTGAATTTTTAGGTTTCACTCTGTTTTCTGCTATATAGATAGATGTGTTTGAAACTCTAAATCAAACACGGTTTGTGCTAGCTCCGTGAAACTTGACAAAATGAAGTAGTTCTAAGTTCTATCTCTATGGTTTGTTTCCTCTTGAAGTACCCCATGCAGAGACTGGCGAAAAACACTTTCGTTTGAAAGGGGTTGCCAAGCTTCCAAAAAACTACTAGTTTGCTGAAATCTCAGCAAACATTTTTTCACCAAATCTTGATGATACTTGGTGGTAATGATCAGTTCACTAATCCCACTTGGCTGCCCAACTTTCACTCTTCTAGGTTCAAGCATTCGTTTCCAGTAACAGTTTGAATTTTTAGGTTTCACTCTGTTTTCTGTTATATACATAGATGTGTTTGAAACTCTAAATCAAACACGGTTTGTGCTAGCTCCTTGAAACTTGACAAAATGAAGTAGTTCTAAGTTCTATCTCTATGGTTTGTTTCCTCTTGAAGTACCCCATGCAGACACTGGCGAAAAACACTTTCGTTTGAAAGGGGTTGCCAAGCTTCCAAAAAACTACTAGTTTGCTGAAATCTCAGCAAACATTTTTTCACCAAATCTTGATGATACTTGGTGGTAATGATCAGTTCACTAATCCCACTTGGCTGCCCAACTTTCACTCTTCTAGGTTCAAGCGTTCGTTTCCAGTAACAGTTTGAATTTTTAGGTTTCACTCTGTTTTCTGCTATATAGATAGATGTGTTTGAAACTCTAAATCAAACACGGTTTGTGCTAGCTCCGTGAAACTTGACAAAATGAAGTAGTTCTAAGTTGTATCTCTATGGTTTGTTTCCTCTTGAAGTACCCCATGCAGAGACTGGCGAAGAACACTTTCGTTTGAAAGGGGTTGCCAAGCTTCCAAAAAACTACTCGTTTGCTGAAATCTCAGCAAACATTTTTTCACCAAATTGATGATACTTGGTGGTAATGATCAGTTCACTAATCCCACTTGGCTGCCCAATTTTCACTCTTCTAGGTTCAAGCGTTCGTTTCCAGTAACACTTTGAATTTTTAGGTTTCACTCTGTTTTCTGCTATATAGATAGATGTGTTTGAAACTCTAAATCAAACACGATTTGTGCTAGCTCCGTGAAACTTGACAAAATGAAGTAGTTCTAAGTTCTATCTCTATGGTTTGTTTCCTCTTGAAGTACCCCATGCAGAGACTGGCGAAAAACACTTTCGTTTGAAAGGGGTTGCCAAGCTTCCAAAAAACTACTAGTTTGCTGAAATCTCAGCAAACATTTTTTCACCAAATCTTGATGATACTTGGTAGTAATGATCATTTCACTAATCCCACTTGCCTGCCCAACTTTCACTCTTCTAGGTTCAAGCGTTCGTTTCCAGTAACAGTTTGAATTTTTAGGTTTCACTCTGTTTTTTGTTATATACATCGATGTGTTTGAAACTCTAAAACAAACACGGTTTGTGCTAGCTCTGTGAAACTTGACAAAATGAAGTAGTTCTAAGTTCTATCTCTATGGTTTGTTTTCTCTTGAAGTACCCCATTCAGAGACTGGCGAAGAACACTTTCGTTTGAAAGGGGTTGCCAAGCTTCCAAAAAACTACTAGTTTGCTGAAATCTCAGCAAACATTTTTTCACCAAATCTTGATGATACCTGGTGGTAATCATCAGTTCACTAAGCCCACTTGAGTGCCCAATTTTCACTCTTCTGGGTTCAAGCGTTCGTTTCCAGTAACACTTTGAAATTTTAGGTTTCACTCTGTTTTCTGCTATATAGATAGATGTGTTTGAAACTCTAAATCAAACACGGTTTGTGCTAGCTCCGTGAAACTTGACAAAATGAAGTAGTTCTAAGTTGTATCTCTATGGTTTGTTTCCTCTTGAAGTACAGCCTGCAGAGACTGGCGAAGAACACTTTCGTTTGAAAGGGGTTGCCAAGCTTCCAAAAAACTACTAGTTTGCTGAAATCTCAGCAAATATTTTTTCACCAAATCTTGATGATACTTGGTGGTAATGATCAGTTCACTAATCCCACTTGGCTCCCAACTTTCACTCTTCTAGGTTCAAGCGTTCGTTTCCAGTAACAGTTTGAATTTTTAGGTTTCACTCTGTTTTCTGTTATATACATAGATGTGTTTGAAACTCTAAATCAAACACGGTTTGTGCTAGCTCCTTGAAACTTGACAAAATGAAGTAGTTCTAAGTTCTATCTCTATGGTTTGTTTCCTCTTGAAGTACCCCATGCAGAGACTGGCGAAAAACACTTTCGTTTGAAAGGGGTTGCCAAGCTTCCAAAAAACTACTAGTTTGCTGAAATCTCAGCAAACATTTTTTCACCAAATCTTGATGATACTTGGTGGTAATGATCAGTTCACTAATCCCACTTGGCTGCCCAACTTTCACTCTTCTAGGTTCAAGCGTTCGTTTCCAGTAACAGTTTGAAATTTTAGGTTTCACTCTGTTTTCTGTTATATAGATAGATGTGTTTGAAACTCTAAATCAAACATGGTTTGTGCTAGCTCCGTGAAACTTGACAAAATGAAGTAGTTCTAAGTTCTATCTCTATGG